>NC_133128.1:109766125-109791125 GCF_048418815.1 Hemitrygon akajei | reverse complement strand
TCACCCTCCCCATCACCCTCCCCATCACCATCCCCATCACCCTCCCCATCACCCATCACCCTCCCCATCGCACATCACCCTCCCCATCGTCCATCACCCATCGCCCATCACCCTCCCCATCGCCCATCACCTTCCCCATCCTCCATCACCCTCCCCATTGCCCATCACCCCATCGCCCATCACCTTCCCCATCGCCCATCACCCTCCCCATCGCCCATCACCTTCCCCATCGCCCATCACCCTCCCCATCGCCCATCACCTTCCCCGTCGTCCATCACCTTCTCTGTCGCCCATCACCCATCACCCTCCCCATCACCCATCACCTCCCCTTTCCCAACATACATCACCTCCCCATTCCCCATAACCTATCACCCTCCCCATCACCCATCACCTTCTCCATCGCCCATCACCCTCCCCATCGCCCATCACCCTCCCCATCACCCATCACCTTCCCCATCACCCATCACCCTCCCCATCGCCCATCACCCTCCCCATCATCCATCACTCTCCCCATCAGCCATCATCCATCATCTTCACTGTTCCCCTACACATAATACCCATCACACCATTCCCCGTCAGCCTTTCCATTCCCAGTCACCAATCACCCCCATCCCCATTATCCATCATCCTCCCTGTTCCTCAATACTCATCACCCTCCAAGTTCACCATCACCCTTCCTGTCCCCATCACCTATTACCCTCCCCATCACCTTCACACTCCCTGTTCTCATTACCTATCACCTTCCCATTTCCACACACACAACACCCATCACCCCATTCCCTGACAGCCTCTCCATTCCCAGTCACCCATCACCAATCACCTTCCCTATCACTTTCACACTCCCCATTCCCATTACCCATCATCCTTCCCATTTCCACACACACACACACAACACCCATCACCCATCACCCTCCCCATTCCCTATCAGCCTCTCCGTTCCCGGTCACCCATCAATCTGTTGGTTATACATCACCCATCACCCTCCATGTTCCCCACCACAGACAACATCCACGTTTTCCATCACGGCACCTTCTCCCTGTTCCCACGCCCCTACTCGTCAACCCCCCATTCTCCTTCAATCCCCCTTGCCCTTATCACCCCACCCTCTGCTAACCCCCACCCCCTCTTCCCCCTGCCTAGCCATTCCGTGAGAGTAAACCAGATGACCTTGTTGGTTAATGCGAACATAAGAGAGTGATGAGTGCGCCGAATTAAAGCGTCGGTACCACTCGGCCCGACGCTCCATATTGACGGAACAACCAAACGGGTTACGCCATCCCTAGTCCACCCCGACACCTCTAGAAATGTTTCCTTGTCCGATTATTATTAATTACAATTCCCCTTTGAAGGCGAGAATTTGCAAACAGATCACTTTCGAAAAAAGCAACAGAATCCTCCATCTCTCCCCCACTTATCAATCGGGTTGTGACTCTCTAAATCCCCCCTCCCCAAATGCCCCGCGGTTGAAAATCTGAGCCCCCCCACCTCTTCAATGGAAACTCGACACAACCAAATCTCAGAGCTGCAGACCGCGATTCGTTGGCTTCCAGCTAATACCAGCTTTCATTGTAAGCGCTCTGTTGATACCGGTTGAATTAAGCTCCGCGGGACGCCTTTGAAGTTTCCCACACGCCCATCACGTCATTATTTCCCTAGGAATATTTCAATTTCTTAATTATGCCCGCCCGCTTCCCTTGATAAGGACACCGTGACTTTGTTTTGAGGCATCTCCATGAACATTTTCCGATCTTTCCTCTCCTGTCATTTCCTTATTTTTTCAAACATCGAGTTTTGTCAACACGCCTTCTGCTAAATACAATATTAATTCTGCGACGCGTCCTGGAGTCCTGGCGAGGTGATGATTTAACGCCCTATTACAAGACCATACCCGTGTAACTTTCACCAATGTGATATGTAATTACGATTTGACACCAGTAATCTCCACACAGCCTCCTCCCTCTCTGGAATAGATAATGAGCTGTCTATTTGTGGTTTTAACTCGTCAAGTCTCCGTTTTAACCCCTTGGTGACTACTTCCCGCCATCCATCACCGAAACAGCCTAATTCTCAGCGGCACTGGATACAGCTGGCAGCGATGGTGGGAGTTTATAAGGTTTAGATATATACCAAGTGACCACGTCACTAGGTACCTCTTGTACCTAATAAATTCAGTGGACACAAAATGTACTCTCGTGATCTTCTGAAGTTGCAGTCCATCCACTTCAAGGTTGGAAGTGTTGCGCGCTCAGAGATGCTCTTCTGCTGCTGTACTGCGTGTTTATCTGAGTTACTGTCGCCATGCTGTCAGCCTGAACCGGTCTGCCCATTCTCCTCAGACCTCCCTCGCTAACAACGCACTTTCCCCACAGAAACGCTACTTCCTCTCTAACTCAGATCACATTCCTCCCCCATTCTGATGTTTGGTCTGAACAATGACTGAACCTCTTGACCATGTCTGCATGCTTTTGTACGCTGAGTTGCTGCCAAATGATTAGACACTTGTATTAACAAGCAGGTGTACAGGTGTACCTAATAATGTGGCCACTGAGTGCAGGTCCATAGATCAGGCGAGGGTTTTACCTGAGGTGATGGAGACAGACACTCCCACTACTGTTAAGTATCTAGATATCTTTGGTGAGCCAGGTTAGCATTGCGACTGGCATGATGCTATTACAGTTCAGGGCTTCCGAGTTTGGGGTTCAATTCCTCTGCTACCTGAAAGGAGTTTGTACATTCTCCCCTTGAACAACAAGGGTTTCATCCGTGTGCTCCAATATCCTTCCACAGTACAAAGACGTACTTGTTAGTAAGGTTAACTGGCCATTGCAAATTGTCCTGTGATTAGGCTAGGATTACATAGGTGGGTTATTGGGCAGGGCAGCTCATTTGCCTGGAAGGGCCTTTTCTGCACTGTATATCTAAATAGATAAATAAGAATCTGAATTGACAAGAGATATGGGACAAGTTAATTGGATCAATAATAAATGGGATTCAATGGCTAGTATAGACATGGTGGGCCGAATGGCCTGCTTCTGTGTGGTAAGGCTCTGTCCAGTATAGCCCAACTGAATGGGGCTGCAAGGAATAGCTGTGAGTCGTGGACACAGCCCAATCCATTACATAAACCGACCTCCCCGCCAGTCTACACATTCCATTTCCTCCTTAAAACCATTAACATAATTAAAGACCCCACCATCCTGGCCAATCCCTCTTCTCCCTCCTCACAGCGGGCAGAAAGTACAAACATTTATAAACACATGCCACAAGCCAAGGACAGCTTCTTTTTCACTGTTATAAGACACTCGAATGGAGCTCTTATATAATAATGATGAACTCTTCATCTTTCAAGTCAAGAACTTGCACCTTATTGTCTGCCTGCACTGTAACTGAAACACTATATTCTGTGTTCTATGGTGGGTGGGGGGGATAAACAGCTGACGTTTCAGCCTGAGACCCTTCATCAGGACGCCAAAGGAATGAGGAGGAAGACACAGTAGGAAGGTAGGGGAGGGGAAGGAGTCAAGCGGCAGGTGAGGTGGGGAATGAAGTAAGAAGATGGGAGGTGACAGTTGGAAGAGGTAAAGAGTTGAGGAAGGAATAGGACAGGAGAGGAAGGTGGACCGTGGGACAGAGTAAGGAAGATGGGCACTAGAGGGTGGTGATGAGCAGGTGAGGGAAAAGGAAAGGGTAAGAAGGGAGCCAGGATACAGAATCGAACAAAAGAGAATGGGGAAGGAGGAGAAATTACCGGAAGTCAGAGAAATGGATGTTCATGTCATCAGGTTGGAGGCTACCCAGACACAATATGCCCTGTTGCTCCTCCATCCTAACAGAGGTCTTATCATGGCAGTCGAGGAGGCCGTGGACAGCCGTATCAGAATGAGAATGGGCAGTTGAATGGAACTGGTTTGCAAGTGATTAGCACTTTTGAGGCTGACAGAGTGAAGGTGCTCAACAAAGCCTTCCCTCAACCTACATCTGCTTGCACTAATGTAAAGGAGGCAGCACCAGGAGCAATGTAGATAACCCCAACAGATTCGCAGGTGAAGTGTTGCCTCACCTGGAAGGCCTGTTTTGGTGCTGAGGGAGGAGGTGAAAGGGCACTTCTCTCACTTGCAGGGTTAAGTGCCAGGAGGGAGATCAGTGGGGAAGCATGGGTGGAAAGCGGAGAGTTGAAGGGATGTGTTGGTGGCAGGGTAAGATGTGTTTAGTGGTGGGATCCTGTTGTGAATGGTGGAAGTTACAGAGAATAATGTGCTGGATATGAAGGCCCATTGGGTAGGTAGGGACAAGGGGAGACCATCCCCTGTGGAAGGATGGATTGTGGGCAGATGTGTAACAAGTGGAGGAGATACCAATAAGGGCAGCATCAATACTGGCGATGATAATATATGGAATTCCTCCAGCACTTTGTGGGTGTTGAGTAATTAATGTTTCCATCATCTGCACAATCTCTTGTGGTTATGATTCTGCATTGTACTTTTTACCCCTAACTATATGGAAGGAGAAATGCACACAAAATGCTGGAGGAACTTGGAAATTTGGGCAGCATCTATGGAAATGTAGAAACAGTTGATGTTTTGGGCTGAGACCCTTCACCAGGACTGGAAAAGAAGGGGGAAGAAGCCAGAATAAGAAGGTAGGCAGAGACAATAGACAACAGGTGTAGGAGTAGGCCCTTTGGCCCTTCGGCCCTTCGAGCCAGCACCGCCATTCATTGTGGTCATGGCTGATCATCCACAATCAGTACCCCGTTCCTGCCTTCTCCCCATATCCCTTGACTCCACTATCTTTAAAAACTCTATCTAACTCTCTCTTGAAAGCATCCGGAGAATTGGCCTCCACTGCCAGGAGAAGGAGTACAAGCTGGAAGGAGATAGGTGAAGCAGATTGGTTGGGGATTGGGGATGAAGTAAGAAGCTGTGAAGTGAAAGGTGGAAAAGGAAAATGGCGGGAAAAGAAGGAATCTGATCGGAGAGGAGAGTGGGCAAGGTGAGGAAGGGAAGGAAAAGGGGCAGCAGGCTTGAGAAGAGAAGAGGTAAGGGGGAGACCAGAGCCGGAAACTGAAGAAAAGGGAAGGGAGGGAAAACAATTAACAGAGGTTGGAGAAATTGATGTTCATGGTATCAAGTGGAGGCTGTCCAGACAGAATATAAGGTGTTGCTCCTTTATCCTGACAGTGGTGTCACCAAGGCAGAAGGGGAGGCTATGGACCGACATGTCAGAATGGGAAATGGGATCCAAACAATGTATGGAAGGATTGACATGCAACCTAAAGCTTTTCACTCTACCATGGTGCAGTATAGAGTACATAACAATAATAATTCAAGCACCTCAGTTAACACTCAGATCCCTTTTAAATCTTTCACCTCTTATTCTAAACCTGTCAGCCTAGTTCTGAACTCCCCTATCCTTGGGTAAGAGTGTCACTATGCCTCTCATAATTGTAAACATTTCTATAATCGCTTCTCATTCTCCCGCATTCCACGGAAGAGTTCAGCTGATGCCCTATGCTGTATTGCTCTGTATATACAGTGGCCACTTTATTATGTATAACTGTACACCTGCTCTTTAATGGAAATATTGAATCAGTCAATCATACGGCAGCAACTCAATGCATAAAAGCAAACAAACTTGGTCAAGAGGGTTAGTTATTGTTCAGACCAAACATCACAACGGGGAAACAATCACACACGAGACAATTGGCTGATGCTGGAAATCCAAAGCAACACACACAAGATGCTGGAGGAACTCAGTAGACCAGGCAACAGTTGACATTTCCAGCCGAGATGGAGGGTCTTGGGCTGAAATGTCGATGGTTTACCCTTTTCCATAGTTGCTGTCAGGCTTGCTGAGTCCCTCCAGCATTTCGTGTGTGTTGCTTAGAATGGGGAAGAAACGTGACCTAAATGGCTTTGACTGTAGAATGATTGTTGGTGCCAGGCAGGTGATTTGAGTATCTCAGAAACTGCTGATCTCCCATGAACTGCAGTACTGTGGGCGAAAATGCCTTATTATGAGAGAGGGCAGAGAAGAATGGCCGGATTGTTTCAAGCTGACAGGAAAGCGACAGTAACTCAAATAACCACACGTTACAATAGTAGTGTGCAGAAGAGCATCTCTGACCGCTCAAGTCAAATCTTGAAGTGGATGGACGACAACAGATGAACATCACTGGACAATTTATTAGTTACTTCCTGTACTTAAAGTGTTCGGTGGCCTGTATGTAACAGAAAAGGGGCAAGTTGTGTGGATGTAGGGATGGTATGGAATAGTAGAACGACAGGAAAGTAGGAAGAGACGGGACTTCCCTGGAGAAGAAGCAACCACCAAGTAGAAGCGTTTGGAGGATTGCTGGGGTGGGGTTGCAGTGAGGAAGAGCGAGAACGGCTAAAACCAGAATCTGAGGCTCTAAACGACGTCGCGGACACATTCTCTCACCACCAGCCGCGATAAGCGCTTCTAACACGGCAATAAATGCTCCCAATTGCGAAGGCGCAGCACCTGAGATTAACGCCAATGGAGTGCAGTCTCATGTTATTTTTATTACTGGTGAGATGGGATCCAGACTGTCATGTTTAATCTGCTTTTTTATAACCATGGACAAGACAACAAGGAGTGTCATGTCATGCAGAAAATGCATTGTATCTCAGGAGAGTTACACAGGGTTTCATCAATCGTTTTCTATCTCATGCGATTAGAATTCCAGGATTAAAGATCCCAGCAGTTTGCATCCAAATAATTAGCAACTCCTTTTCCAAGGTCAAGGGGATAATTTAAACTTGAGAGATTGCTGGCTTGCCTATCTCTCTGCCCTTCCAATCAATAACTTTTTCCTCTCACTTTTACATTCCCCATGGACCCAGAGTCAAATTATTACACTGGAATTATTTCCAGAGCTCTGGGGATGGAACTCAACAATTGAGTTCCCCTTTTTCCCATGATGGAGAGGTTCAGAAGGTGTACAGTGTGCTGACCATCATTAGTCGGTGAATTTAGTTCAAGAGCCTCAAGGTAGTGTTGCAGCTCTGGTTAAATCCCACTCGGGTGTTCAGTTCCGGTCTCTTCATTGGAGGACAGACATGGAAGCATTAGAAAGAGTGCAGAGAAGGTTTGTCAGGATGCTGTTTGGATTAGAGAGCATGTCTTATGAGGAAACATTGAGAGGCTTTTCTCGTTGGAGTAATGGATGATGAGAGGTGACTTGATAGAGGTGTACAAGATGATAAGAGGCATCCAGACAGCCAGAAACCTTTTTGCCAGGGCTCCAATGGCCAATACCAGATAAAGTCTGTCTTTAACATTAGTGGAGGAATGTTTTAGAGCATGTATCAGGGGTAGTTTTTTTTTACATGGAGAGTGGTGGTGGTCGAGGCAGATACATTAGGGACATTTAGGAGACTCTCAGCCACATGGATGAAGGAAAAAATGCAGGGCTATATGAGAGGGTAGGGTTAGAATGGTCTTGGAGTAGGTTAAAAAGTATGCACGACATCGTGGGGCAAAGGGCCTGTACTGTGTGTACTGTTCTGGGTTCTACATTCTATGGAAACTGCAAACCAGTGGTCCATCTGATGAGTTGGAGCAGTCTCGTTAGTGAGTCATGGACTATGTACTGCTGCAGGATGCATCCTATTACTGTCCTGTTCTAACCTACACTATCCTGGATTAGTGAGCATGTTTCATGGGGATAGGTTGAGTGATCTAGGACTTTTCTCTTCGGAGCGAAGGTGGGTGAGAGGTGACTTGATAGAGGTGTATGTGATGATAAGAGGGCAATAATAAAGAAGAAAGACAAAGACTTTTTCCAGGGTGGCTTTGGCCAATACCAGAGAACATCCTTTGATGGTGAGTTTAGGGAAAATATCAGAGGTTGTTTTATTTCACACAGAGGGTGGTGGATACTTGGAATTCACTGCCATTGGTGGTGGTGGAGGCTGATACAATGGGGACACTTAAAAGACTCTTAGGCACATAGATGTACAATTAATAGTGGTTATGGGCTTTGTAGGAGGGATGGGTTAGAGGATTTTGGAATAGTTTAACACAATACATGTTAGTACAACATTGTGGGCCAAAGGACCTGTATTGTGTGGTATTGATCTATGTTCTATGTTAATATAGAACATAGAATAACACAGCACAGTACAGGCCCTTAGGCCCACAATGTTGTGCCGACCCTTAAACCTTGCCTCCCATATATCCCCCCACCTTAAATTCCTCCAAGTACCTGTCTAGTAGTCTTTTAAATTTCACTAGTGTATCTGCCTCCATCACAGGCAGTGCATTCCATGCACCAACCACTCTCTGAGTGAAAAACCTTCCTCTAAAATCCCCCTTGAACTTCCCACCCCTTACCTTAAAGCCATGTCCTCTTGTATTGAGCAGTGGTGCTCTGGGAAAGAGGTGCTGGCTGTCCACTCTATCTATTCCTCTTAATATATTGTATACCTCTGTCATGTCTCCTCTCATCCTCCTTCTCTCCAAAGAGTAAAGCCCTAGCTCCCTTAATCTCTGATCATAATTCATACTCTCTAAACCAGGCAGCATCCTGGTAAATCTCCTCTGTACCCTTTCCAATGCTTCCACATCCTCCCTATAGTGAGGCGACCAGAATTTGACACAATACTCCAAGTGTGGCCTAAACAGAGTTTTATAGAGCTGCATCATTGCCTCACGACTCTTAAACTCTATCCTTCGACTTATGAAAGCTAACACTCCATAAGCTTTCTTAACTACACTATCTACCTGTGAGGCAACTTTCAGGGATCTGTGGACATGTACTCCCAGATCCCTCTGCTCCTCCACACTACCAAGTATCCTGCCATTTACTTTGTACTCTGCCTTGGAATACAAAGTAAATGTTCAGGGATGTAAATACATAATCATGGTTGGCACTTAATTTGGAGGAAACTTTGTCATATCATGTGTTTGTTAATCAGCCAGCTATTGTTTGGAAGAGCCATGATCATTCTTCATAAGCCACAGTAGCTGAATCAGACCAATTGGCTCACTGAGTTTGCTCCAGCATTCCATCATGACTGATTAATTTTTTCCTCTCAAACCATTCCCTTGCCTTCTCCCTATAATCTTTGCCACCCTTACTAATCAAGAACCTATTAAACTCCATTTTAAATACACCTAATGACTTGGCCTCCACAGCCATCTGTGGCAATGAATTCTGAAGTGTTATCAACCCCTGGCTAAAGAAACTCCTTGTCACCTCTGTTCTAAAAGGATGCCCTACTATTCTGAGGTTGTGTCCTCTGGTTCACTCTATCTGGGCCTATCAACGAGAAACCCTCTAAACCCCACTATCAGGCTAAACTGCAATGAGTACAGGCCAAGAGACATCTAATATTCCTTGTATACTAATCCATTGAATTCTGGGATCATTCTTATAAATCTCCTCTGGAACCTCTCCAATGCCTTCCTTAGACATGGTGCCTGAAGGAAGATTACTAAACCAAGACAGGTTAGATGTAAAGGCACATACACATTATGTTGGAGGAACTCAGCAGGTCAGGCAGCTTCTATCTTTCTGTCATCTGCAGAAATTTTCTGATGACTCTGCAGTAGTTGGGTGTATAAAGGGATGACCGGAGGATGAATACAAATGGTGCAAGCTGAATCATCTGACGCTCAGCATCAGTAAGACAAAGGAGATGGTGATGGACTTTAGGAAGACCAAGCCTGCACTGCTCCCTGTTACTATTGATGATGAGGACGTGGATGTGGTGAGGACCTACAAGTACCTGGGGGTGCTCTATGATGACGGACTTGAGTGGAGCACTAACACAGAAGGGCCAGAGTCATATCTTCTTCCTGAGGAGACTGAGGTACTTTGGAGTGCGCAGGCCTCTTCTTCACATGTTCTATCAGTCTGTGTCATCAGTACAATCTTCTATGTGGTGGTGTGCTGGGGCAATGGCATCAACATGGGTGATACCAACAGGATCAATAAATTGATTAGAAAGGCTGGCTCTGTTATAGGAGTCAAACTGGACACACTGGAGGCTGTGGTAGAACAAAGGACCCTACAGAAAATCCTGTCAATTCTGGACAATGTTTCTCACCCTCTGCATGCCACCTTGGCTGAACAGAGGAGCTCTTTTAGTATAGACTAAGACAACTGCGCTGCTCCAAAGAACACTATATGAGGTCATTCTTACCCTCGGCCATAAGGTCTAAAATGAGTCAACCTATAGCTGGGGACATGATGACCAACTCCTGTTAGATTGTTTAAGGTAACTTATTTTTTATTTGTTCTTCTTACTTCTCTTCTATTATTGTATATCTGTGCACCTTGTAATGTTACTGGGACACTGCAATTTACTTTGAGATTAATGGAGTATCTATCTATGGAGAGTAATAGACTGTTGACTTGATGAAGAGTATTGGTCTGAAACTTTAACTCTTTATTCTTCTCAATAGTTGCTGCTTCTGACCTGGTGAGTTCCTTCAGCATTTTGTGTGTGTCACTCTGGATATCCAGCATCTGCAAAATCTCTTATCTTTTGGTGTAGGAGAATAAGGGACTAATATCAGTAAAAAGGGTTTATTATTGATGGACATTGGGGTTAGCATGAACAAGATGGGCTGAAGGTGGGCAGGTTCTGGTCTGCATTGTGTGAAACCAGCAGAAAGGTCCATCTTTGGACTTGGTGTTACACAACTGCACCTAGGATTGAATGATCAGCTGTCACTTTTTAACTCACCATGTAGTGCTAAAGTCTGCAGCTTGCAGTCAGGGTGTAGCATTTCACAACTTTACTTCTATTACTGTGAAGGATAAGGTGATTGCATTCCTAGAACTGAACTGTACAGCACAGTACAGGCCCTTCAGCTTGCAATATTCTGCTGACCCTTTAACCTACTCCAACATCAACCCACCTAGCCCTCTATTTTTCTATGATCCATGTGCTATCTAAGAGTTTCTTCGAAGTATCTACCTCTATCACCACCCCTGGCAGTGCATTCCAGGCACCCATCACCCTGTGTAAAAAAACAACCTCTGCAATCTCCCATATATTTTCCTCCAAGCACCATCAAGTTATGCCCCCTCATATTAGTTATCTCTGGGCTTGGAAAAAAAGTCTCTTACTTTCCACCCTATCTATGCTTCCTATCATCTTGTAGACCTCGATCAAGTCACCTCTCACCCTCCTTTGCCTCAAAAAAGAACAGCCCTAGTTCGCACAACCTATCCTCATAAGACATGCTCTCTAATCCAGGCAGCATCCCGGTAAATCTTCTCCGGACCCTCTCTAAAGCTTCCACATCCTTCCCATAATGAGGTGACCAGAGATGAGCAAAATATTCCAAGTGTGATCTAACCAGAGTTTAAAAGAATAGCAAAGTGACCTTTTGAACTCAGACGAATAAAGGCCAACACTTCATGTGCCTTCTTAACCCCCCTTTCAAGTTACATGGCAATTTTGAGGGATCTCTGAATGTGGACCACAGGATCCCTCTGTTCATTGACAATCTTGCCATTAACCCTGTATTCTGCCTTCAAATTTGAATTCCTCACATGATTTCCCTCTGTGCCTTTGATTGCAGGGTGTGGAGTAATGAGATACTTGGGTTAAAGATCCCAGTGGACCCTGTACTAACCGCCAACACGGTGTGTCTGACGCTCTCGAGCCTGACACGCCGGCAGCTCGAAGTGTGCATGAGATATCCAGACGTGACGGCCTCTGCCATCCAGGGCATTCAGATCGCCATCCACGAATGCCAGCACCAGTTCCGGGACCACAGGTGGAACTGTTCGAGCCTGGAGACGAAGAACAAGATTCCGTATGACAGTGTGATCTTTAGCCGAGGTATGGAATTATACTGGGATATCCACTCAGGGGCCACTTTATAAGGATCCTCCTATACCTTAATAAAGTGGCCACTGAGGTATGTTTATTCTCTTCTGATGCTGTAGCCCACCCACCTCAAGGTTCGATGTGTAGTGCATTCAGAGATACTCTTCTGCACGCCACTGTTGTAACACGTAATTATTTAAGTTTCTGTTGCCTTCCTGTCAGCTTGGGCCAGTCTGGCCATTCTCCTCTGACCTCTCCCATTAACAAGGCATTTTCACCCCCAGAACTACTGCTCACTGGATGCTTTTCTTGTTTTTCCAACCATTCTGTGTAAACTCTAGAGACGGTCGTGCATGAAAATCCCAGGAGACCAGCAGTTTCTGAGATACTCAACCAGCAAATCCTGGCACTCATTCCACGAAGATGCTTGAACAATCATTCCACGTTTAAAGTCACTTAGGTCATATTTCTTCCCCATTGCGATGCTTCAGCAGCTGAGCCTCTTGACCATGTCTGCATGCTTTTATACATTGAGCTGCTGCCACATGATTGGCTGATTAGATATTTGCATTAACGAGCAGATGTACAAATGTACCTAATAAAGTGACCACTGAGTGTACGTGTGTGTTTGTCTGAGTGTGTGTCTGCACTGTGATGAGCAAACCAGGCTGAGATGGGGGCCAGAGTTGACCCCCCTGTGAACTATGCTGCTAACGAGAGAGAGAGAGAAGACGGGGGGGGGGGGGAGCATCCAGTGCAGATGAGAGAGAGAGAGAGAGAGAGAGAGAGAGAGAGACATGATTTAATATTATGGCTCCTTGGCTGATTGTTTACCTTTGCTCCAAGGACTTTTGCCTGCTTGTTAGATTCTTGCAGAGACAGCAAGGCAGAGCTGGTTTGATGGACAGCTGGTGTCCAGCAAGTGATGATAAAAAGCAGGTCTGCTAAGACACAGACAGACACACCAGGGAGACACACCACGGGACACTGAAAGGGCGTTATGCACCCACGTGAAGGTGGGGATTTGGAGGATTGATTCGGGGGAATCGATCAGTGGCTCACAGTGTGTGAAGGTGCGACTGGAGGGGCTTGTTTGTGTGTCCACCCTCGCCTGGGTGACGGGTCTACCACTGAAGAACGGTCGTACGGGGTCATAGTCGGTGACCATAACAGGACAGGAAGACAATGGAAGGTTCGACGACAACTGCATCACCTCTCGCTCTCTCTCTCTCTAACGGTACACCAGCAACTACCTCGACCTAACCTAAACTGAACTGAACTCTTCACCATCGTAAGACTATCCATTTACCCCTAGACTCTGAAAGAGCGTGGTTTTTGATTCCCGTTTCCACACTTCTGTATATATCATTGCTAACCTGTTTCATATATTTGCTTTTTATAGTACTGTATTACTTAGTTTACTAATAAACACTATTAGTTACAGTAATACCAGACTCCAACGTGTATTCCATTTCTGCTGGTTTGGTAACCCGGTCACGGGGTGCGTGACAGTGCATATTTGCATGGACAAACTTGCAAAGGTCCCACCCATCCAGGAAGTTTTCCCTTCTCCCCCCTTCCATCGGGCAGAAGATACAAAAGCCTGAAAGTACATATTGCCAGGCTCATGGACAGCCTCTACTCCTCTGTTACCTATCACCCAGTACAATAAGGTGGATTCTTGACTTTACAATCTACCTCACTATGAACTTCTTGTTAGCTGCCTGCAGTGCACTTTCTCTGGACCGATACATGCTGAAGATTGGCTTTATTTGTCACGTGTACAGTGAAACGTTTCCATCGGCATCCAACACAGTCTGAGGATTGTGCTGGGAGCAGCCTGCGTGTTGTCACCGCACTTCGGGCGTCAACATCGCATCCTCACAAGTCACTAACTCTAACCGTACATTTTGGAATGTGGGAGGAAGACAAAATACGCAGAAGAAACCCACACAATCACAGAAGAACGTACCGTATAAGCTCCTTACAGACAGCGGCGGGAATCAAACCCTGAGTAGTGATCGCTAATGTCATAAAGTGAAAATGCTTTCCGCTATGCTACTGTGCAGCCCCATAACTGCTACAATCTATTCTTCATTCTGTTATTGTTTGGCCTTGTACTACCTAATGCACTGTGTGATGGGTTAATTTGAATGGACAGTATGCAAGACAAGTTGGTCACTCCACCTAGGTACAGGTGACAATAATAAACCAATTTGTAACTCATTTACTCACTGCTTAGTCATAATAACCGTCTGACAGTGACCTCTCCTCAAAGGATCACTGTCTTCTGCTGGAATTGCAGCACTCTCTTTGGGATCAACACCTTCGGAGTCTTTGAGCACTACAGACCAGAAACAGATCTTTCAGCCAAACTGGTATTCTGCCTAGTGCCATTGACCAGCACCCAGCCCATCTATTGGAAAGGCAAAGGACTGGAGAGGAAGGAATCTGATAGGAGAGGAGAATGGACCATAGGAAAAAGGAATGGAGAAGGGGCGCTATGGGGATGTGATAGGCAGGTGAGAAGATGTAAGGGGCCAGAATGGGGAATAGAAGAAGAGGGGAATTTTTTTTTACTGGAAGAAGAAATCGATATTCATAGGTTGGAGGCTACCCAGATGGAATATAAGGTGTTGCTCTTCCACTCTGAGGGTGGCCTCATTGTGGTGCGAGGAGGCTATGGCCCGACATGTTGGAATGAGAACAGGGATCTGAATTAAAATGTCTGGCCACCAGAAAGTTCTGCTTTTGGTAGATGGAGTGGAGGTGCTTGAAGAAGCGGTCCCCCAATAGACGACAGGTTTCACCAATGTAGAAGAGGCCACATTGGGAGCCTCAGCAGATTCACAGACAATAGACAATAGACAATAGACAATAGGTGCAGAAGTAGACCATTCGGCCCTTCGAGCCTGCACCCCCATTTTGAGATCATGGCTGATCATCTACTATCAATACCCGGTTCCTGCCTTGTCCCCATATCCCTTGATTCCCCTATCCATAAGATACCTATCTAGCTCCTTCTTGAAAGCATCCAGAGAATTGGCCTCCACTGCCTTCCGAGGCAGTGCATTCCAGACCCCCACAACTCTCTGGGAGAAGAAGTTTTTCCTTAACTCTGTCCTAAATGACCTACCCCTTATTCTCAAACCATGCCCTCTGGTACTGGACTCTCCCAGCATCTGGAACATATTTCCTGCCTCTATCTTGTCCAATCCCTTAATAATCTTATATGTTGCAATCAGATCCCCTCTCAATCTCCTTAATTCCAGCATGTACAAGCCCAGTCTCTCTAACCTCTCTGCGGAAGACAGTCCTGACATCCCAGGAATTAACCTTGTGAATCTACGCTGCACTTCCTCTACAGCCAGGATGTCCTTCCTTAACCCTGGAGACCAAAACTGTACACAATACTCCAGGTGTGGTCTCACCAGGGCCCTGTACAAATGCAAGAGGATTTCCTTGCTCTTGTACTCAATTCCCTTTGTAATAAAGGCCACCATTCCATTAGCCTTCTTCACTGCCTGCTGTACTTGCTCATTCACCTTCAGTGACTGATGAACAAGGACTCCTAGATCTCTTTGTATTTCTCCCTTACCTAACTTTACACCGTTCAGATAATAATCTGCCTTCCTGTTCTTACTCCCAAAGTGGATAACCTCACACTTATTCACATTAAACATCATCTGCCAAGTATCTGCCCACTCACCCAGCCTATCCAAGTCACCCTGAATTCTCCTAACATCCTCATCACATGTCACACTGCCACCCAGTTTAGTATCATCAGCAAACTTGCTGATGTTATTCTCAATGCCTTCATCTAAATCGTTAGCGTAAATGGTAAACAGCTGTGGTCCCAATACTGAGCCCTGTGGCACCCCGCTAGTCATCACCTGCCATTCCGAGAAACACCCATTCACCGTTACCCTTTGCTTTCTATCTGCCAACCAGTTTTCTATCCATGTCAATGTCTTCCCCCCAATGCCATGAGCTCTGATTTTACCCACCAATCTCCTATGTGGGACCTTATCAAATGCCTTCTGAAAATCGAGGTATCGAGGAAAATCCACTGGATCTCCCTTGTCTAACTTCCTGGTTACATCCTCAACACAGGTGACGTGTTGCCTCACCTGGAAGGACTGCTTGTAGCCCTGAAGGGAGGTGAGGGATGATATGAATGGGCAGGTGTGGCACTTCGCCTACTTGCAGGATTAAGTGCCAGGAGAGAGATTAGTGGGGAGGAATGAATGGAGAAAGGAATCACAGAGGGAGTGGCCCTTTTGGAAAGCAGAGATTGTGGGGGTGGGGGAAAGGGAAAGGTGTGCTTGGTGATTGGATCGCTTTGGAGATGGCAATGGAATAATTTAGAAGTTACGGAGAATGCTGCATTGGATGTGAAGGCTCATTGGGTATAGATAAGGACAAGAGGAACTCTATCACAGGAAGATGGGGTGAGCACGGAGATGCTGAAAATGGAGAAGATGTGGATGAGGGCAGCATCAGTGTTGAAGGAAGGGAAACACAGTTCTTTGAAGAAGGAGAATATCTCTGATGTCCTTGAAAAGAAAGCCTCATCTTGGGAACAGATACTTCAGAGATGAAGGAACTGAGAAAAGGGAATAACATTTTTACAGGCGACAGTGTGGAAGATGTATAGTCAAGATAGCCATGGAAATAAGCAGATTTATAAAAGATGTTGGTTGACACTCTGTCTCTTGAGACAGAGACAGAGAGATCAAGAAAGAGGAAGGAGGTGTCAGAAATGGACCAAGAGAATTTAAGGGCAGGGTGGAAGCTGGAGGCAAATTTGATGAAATTGATGTGAGTTTTAACCCAACTTATTAACAGTTCCATATTTCTACTGACCACCCTCTAATACCTTGGAAATTTATCACACGTTTGGGTTTTGCTTGATAGAATCATGGAGCCCTTTGGCCCATCTACTCCATGTTGGCCTGTTATTCTGCCTAGTCTCATCGACCTGCACCAGGATCATATCCCTCTATACCCCTCCCATCCATGTATTTATGTTGCAACCCACACCTACCAATTCCACTGGCAGCTCATTCCACACTCTCACCACCCTCTGAGTGAAGAAGTTTCCCCTCAGTTTCACCTAAAGTATTCCACCTTTCACACTTAACCTATGATCTCCAATTCTAGTCTCACCCAAGCTCAATGGAAAAAGCATTTACTGTATCTATACCCCTCATAATTATCTATACCTCTATCAAATCTTTCTCAATCTCTCATGCTCCGGGGAATAATGTCTTAAGCTATTCAGCCTTTTCCTATAACTCAGGTCCTCAAGTCCCAGCAATATCCTTGTAAGATTCTCTGACCTCTTTCAATCACATTGATATCCTTCCTGTCCATGCCCATACTTTGGCCAATCTGTCTTCTTCTCTTTATCATGCAACACAAAAGGCACTAGAAGAAATCAGCAGATCACGCAGGATCTATGGAGGGAAATGGACAGTCATTTGTTGGGTCATCTGGAATGAGATGGATAGTCAGTATGAATTTGTGAGGGTAGGTGTGGAACTAAGGCTGGCAAGCAATAAACCCTAAGACTTAAGAGCAAAATTAGGTCATTGAGTCTGTTCCACCATCGCATCATGACTTAGTATCCCTCTCAACCCCATTCTCTTGCTGTCTCCCCATAACTTTTGACATCCTTACTAATCAAGAACCTATGAACTTCCACTTTGAATGCACCCATTGATGGCATCCACCGCCATCTGTGGCAATGAATTCCACAGATTCACCACCCCCTGACTAAAGAAGTTCCTCCTCATCTCTGTTAATAAAGGGATTTTTCTTCTATCTGAGGCTGTGCTCTCTGGTCCCAGATGACCCACCATTATAGGAAACACATCTCCACACCCACTATTATCTAGGCAAAAGATTTCAGTAAGATCCAGGAGCTGAGGGATAAATAGCAGATAGAGAAGGGGAGAGTGGGGATAACCAGAGAGACTGGTAGGTGACAGGTGGAGGCAACAAAGGGCTGCAGATGATGGATCTGATAGGAGAGGAAGAAGGAGAATGGAGTCAATGAGGTGGTTGAGGAGGGCAGATGGAACCAGTAGGAGGAGGGCTCCCAATGGAAGGAGTGTATGTGATTGGCAGTTGGAATGTATGGAAGAGGGTTAAGCAACGGGGTGATGTGGATTGAGGAGGACGTGATGGTTGTAAGTAGAAGTTGATAAGTCAAGGAGGGAAAAGGACAGAGAGTGAGAATTTTACCTGATATTGGAGAAATGCTCCATGTCTTATATTCCACCCGCTCCACCATGTGTCGATACCTTTCCCTCCATGCATTGAATTAAAGACCAGTATTGGGAATAAACTTTGGTGTGCAGATTGTTACTGATGTTGGGCACCTGAAGCTAACAATCTTTTTATTTCCTAGAATCAAAAACTCTCAGCTTAGAGCAATAAATATGCTTTTAGACGGGTAATGTAAGGTTGTGTGGATAGAGGCAGCTGCCAGCTGCTGTCCAAACTGAATCGATTACTTTGTGTTCAGTAGCCTGCTCTCTCTAGAGGGAATCATAGATAAATAGTGGCGACATAACAAGATCAACGCATTGGCAAGTGGTAACATTCTTTATCGTTACTATTGGACTATGGGGTCTGTGTTTCTTTATCAGCTAGGAAGCATTCCATATTCTGTTGTCCTTTGAAGATTGATTAATTCATTTACATTAGTTATTAAGGAGAGTCACTGAAGATTGTTTACTTGGATTTTCAGAAGGCCTTTGACAAGGTGCAACAGATGAGGCTGCTTAATAAAATTAGAGCCCATGGTATTACGGGAAAGATACTGGCATGGATAGAAGATTAGCTGACTGGCAGGAGGCAAAGAGTGGAATAAAGGGAGCCTTTTCTGTTTGGCTGCCGGTGACTAGTGGCATCACACAGGGGCTGAAGTTGGGACCACTTCTTTTCACATGTCAGTGACTTGAATGACCAGAATTGCGACCAAGATTGTGGAGGAGCAGGTAGTGTTGAGGAAGCAGGGAGTCTGCAGATGGACTAGACAGATTAGGAGAATGGGCAAAGAAGTGGTAGATGGAATACAGTGTAGTGAAGTGCATGGTCATACAATTTTGTAGAAGGAATAAAGGAGTAAACTACTTTCTAAAGGGGAGAAAATTCAGAAATCAGATGTGCAAAGGGATTTGGGACTCCTCATGCAGGATTCCCTAAAGGTTAACTTGCAGGTTGAGTCAGTGGTAAAGAAGGCAGATGCAGTGCTAGCATTGATTTTGAGAGGGCAAGAATATAAAAGCAAGAATGTAATGCTGAGGCTTTATAAGGCACAGATCAGGTCACCCTTGTAGCATTCTGAGCAGCTTTGGAACCCTGATCTAAGAAAGGATGTGCTGGCTTTGGAGAGGGTCCAGAGAAGGTTCTTGAGAACGTTCCTGGGAATGACAGGGTTCAAATATGTGGAGCATTTGGTGGTGCTGGGCCTGTACTCACTGGAACTCAGACGAATGGCAGGGGAGAAGGGAATCTTATTGAAATATCTCAATTTTAGTCAGATTAGATGTAAAGAGGATGTTTCCTATAGTGGGGGATTCTAGGCCTGGAGGGTGCAGATTCCGAATAGAATGATATCCCTTTAGAACAGAGGTGAAGAGTGATTTCTTTAGCCAGAAGGTGGTGAATCTGTGGAATTCATTGCCACATATGGCTGTGGAGGCCAAACCAGTGGGTATATTTAAAGCGGAGGATGATTGGTTCCTGATTTGTAAGGATGCCAAAGGTTTTGGGGAGAAGGCAAGAGAATGAAGTTGAAAGGGATAATAAACAGCCATGGTGGAATGGCAGAGCAAACTTGATGGACCAAATGGTCTAATTCTTCTCCTTGATCTTACTGTATGTCCTTGTTCTACCTTAACGCACCATGTCATGCTTTGATTTGGATGAACAGTGTGCAGGACAAGCTTTTCACTGTATCTCTGTGCGTGTACCCATAGTAAACCAATTTCACTTCCAATTCAAATCCTAGTTCCCTATTACCAATTCCCATTCCCAATTCCAATTCCAGTAGCAAGTTTTTCATCGTATCTTGGTACATATGACAACAATAAACCAATGCCAATATGAGAATGAGGATGACTATTAATGAGAGCAAAACTAAATTCGTTACACTTCTCTTGTGTCCTCACTTTCACACAGCTGGGTAAAAATCAAGGTGAGGAAAATCTGTCTCCCATTTATATCACAGACTGGCAAAGCTGCAGATCAGATTCTGATTCCAATTCATTTATTTACCACCTGTACATGGAAACATACAGTGACGTGTGCCATTTGCATTAACCTAGGGATGTGCTGCCTGCAGCTGGCGAGTATCACCACAAATTTTGGCACCAATAGAGTATGCCCACAAAGTTCAGGAGAAGAATGTAAGCAACAACAGAACAACAGCAATGAACCAACAACAGCAAAACGAGCCTTGTTCCTCATTCCCACCCCCACACACGCACAGACTGTCCTCAGCCTCCAACTTCCAGTGTTATCAGACTCAGAGACATTGGGCCTTCTGTGGCATCTGTGGAATGGAAAGTTTTCTTGTGGATGATCTTGTTCATGACTGATTCATGTTCATAAATCTTTACTGACTCCACAGGAAATTTTGACATCCCTGGTATCTGCTATTCTACTCTGTCAGGTGATAGGTGAAGATGTAAGTTGTGAAGAGAATGCAAAAAAATTAGAAAATAGGGGAAAAATTAATGTCAGTTGGCCTATAATTTAGGATAAGTGAGATTGCTTGCTTTAATAGGGGATATCACACAGAAGTAGAGAAATTCTCAACCTAGTCTCCTCAACATTTCCTCATAATTCAGTCCCATAAACCTAGTGATCAATCTAGTACGCTGCCTTAAAGTAGGCAGACCAAATCTGTATTTTGACTGTAGGCGCAATATCAACTAAAACTTTGTCATTTAGGTGAACCCCTTCACATCCTCGAAGAACTCCAATAGGTCAGTCTAATGCCACTTTTCTTTTATTAATCCACGTGAACTCTGTTTGGTTCTATTTTTCTGTTGAAAAGGTTTTGAAGATTAAAAGGCCCATCTTACTGAGAGATTATAGGGAGAGTTCAAGGGAGGATTTAGAACTCCGGAGTTTTCTCTCAGGATAATGAGTTATCCATATTGGAAAAGAAGAGGAGAATGACTTCCCTCAGAAGGATGGAAATTCCAGACAGTTTTTATGAAGAAAATTCAAGATTACTTTTTGGAGCATTGGGAACGAAGATGTTGCTCTTCCAACTTTAGAATGGTTTCTTTGTGGCAGTGGAGGAGGCCATGATACGTGGGCGAGAAAGGAAGGAGGAGGGGCACCAGAGGGAGGTGATGGATAGGTGAGGAGAAGACAAGGGGTGAGAAGGAGAAAATGAATTTGTGGCCATTGATTACATCATCCTGATCATATTCAATGGCAGAGCAGGTTCAGTGAGATTCATGACCTACTCCTGCTATTTCTGAAGTTTTTATGTTTATGTGTACACTCAGTGGCCACTTTATTAGATACCTCCTGTACCTAATAAAATGCCCACTGAGTGTATGTTCACTGTCATCTGCTTTTGTAGTCCACCCACTTCAAAGTTTGATGTGTTGTGCATTCAGAGATATGTTCTATCGACCTCTGTAACGGTTATTCGAGTTACTGTCATCTTCCCGTCAGCTTGAACCAGTCTGGTCATTAACTGGATGTTTTTTTTTTAGATTTTTTGCATCATTCTCTATAAACTCTTGAGACTGTTGTGCAAGAAAATCTCAGGAGATCAGCAGTTTCTGAGATACTCAAACCATCCCTCCAAGATCAAAGTCACTTAGATCTCATTTCTTTCCCATTCCGCTGAGGCTCGAACTAATGACCTTCAGGTCGCTAGCCCAAAGCCTTAACCACTTGGCCACATGCCACACTGTACAGTTTTGTGCATTCTGGTCTGGAGGAACACTGTTTTGTTTGGTGCTATACATGTATAAGGTTGGATGACAATAAACTGGATTCAAATTTGAACTTTTGGAGGTATTTTTGATGGGGCTGTCGTAAATGGCAAACAGAGGGCCGATTTCACAATCCTCTTAACCTTAATGAAAGTCAGAATGGGAATGATGATTCATTATCTCCCAGCTTACACTCTCTCAATAAACCAGAGTTACTGTAATTGGGTGCTTAAAGAATCTGTGTGTGCACATAGGCGATAGATGGAAAGTTATAATATCTGGATCACACCGCCTGAGGTGGTGTTACAGTTACGACACTTGAAAGGCATTTTGTACAGGAGATTAACTAGGCAAGGCACAGAATAATACAGTCCCAATGTGGAAAAGTGGGGTTTGTGCAGATGGACAAAGGTTGGCATGGACTTGATCGGCTGAATGGTTTGTTTCTGTAGTCTTGGATTCTAGGACTAAAGATTAGCTTTATTTGTCACACGTACATCAAGCGTACATTTGCATCAATGGCCAACACAGTCTTCTTCCACTGGTCTCTTAATTTAAACAATCTCCTTTCAAAAGATAATTGGCAGGTCGGTGTTTTTGAACTGTGCTGCTAAACTGTGGAATTTTCATATTTGTATTTTTTTATCCCATTCAAAAACACTTTGAACTATATCAGTTGTATGAAACTTTATAAATAAAGTTGTTATTATTAGTAATATTATTGTAATTTTTTATGTATTGCACTGACTGCTGCCACAAAGCAACACATTTCATACCATCTGTCAGTGATTATCAATCTGATTCTGCCTTATGCCCATATCAGTCCAAACTCCACCTAGTCCATGTATCTGTCCAAGTTCTTCTTAAATGATACTTTAGTACTTGCCTCCACCACTGCCCCTGGAAGTTCAATCCATATACCATCCTTGTGTGAAAAGGTAGCCCCTCGGTGCTAAATCTTTCCCCTGACATCCTAAATCTGGTCCCGAGTACGGGACTCCACTGTCCTAGAACATAAGAACATAAGCATTTCCAGGGAACGCGCTAAGACGATAGCGCGATATTAATACGCAGCAGCCTCTCTGGACTCTGGATTGGGGATTGCCAAACGTTATGTGGATTTTCTGGTGTAGTCTGTTTTGTCATATGCTTTTGTGATATAATTCTGGAGGAACGTTGTCTCATTTTTTAACTGCATTGCATTTGTGGTTTCTAAATGACAATAAACTGAATCTGAATTCTGATCTGAATCTGAATCTGAAATAGGAGCATGAGTAGGCCATCCGGCCCATCGAGCCTGCCCCGCCATTCAATAAGATCACGGCTGATCTGTCTGTAAACTCAGCTCCATCTACCTACCTTTTCCACATAACCCTTAATTCCCTTACTATGTAAAAATCTATCTAACTGTATCTTAAATATATTTAGTGAAGAAGCCTAAACTGCTTCCCTGGGCAGAGAGGTCCACAGATTCACCACTCTCTGGGAAAAACAGTTTCTCCTCATCTCCATCCTAAATTTTCTCCCCTGAATCTTGAGGTAATGTTCCCTCATTCTAGTCTCACCTACCAATGGAAACAACTTTCCTACTTCTATCTTATCTATCTCTTTCAAAATGTTGTATGTTTCTATAAGATCCCCTGAATTCCAGAGAGTATAGTCCCAGGCGACTCAATCGCTCCTCATAGGTTAACCCCTTCATCCCTGGAATCAACCTGATGAAACTCCTCTGCACTGCCTCCAAAGCCAATAAATCCTTCCTCAAGTATGGAGACCAGAACTGCACACAGTACTCCAGGTGCGGCCTCACCAGTACCCTGTATAGTTGCAGCATGACCTCCCTGCTCTTGAATTCAATCCCTCTAGCAATGAAGGCCAACGTTCCGTTTGCCTTCTTAATAACCTGTCGTACCTGCAAGCCAACTTTTTGCGATTCATGCATAAGCACTCCCAAGTCCCTCTACACAACAGCATACTGCAATCTTTCATCATTTAAATAAGAATCTGCTCTTCTATTATTCCTTCCAAAGTGGATGATCTTGCATTTACCAACGTTGTATTCCATCTGCCAGACCTTGACCCACTCACTTAACCTATCTATATCCCTCTGCAGTCTCTCCACATCCTCCGTGCAATTCGCTTTTCCACTCAGTTTAGAGTCATCAGCAAATTTTGCTATGCTACACTCAGTCCCTCTTCCAAATCATCAATGTAAATGGTAAACAGCTGCGGGCCCAGCACCAACCCCTGCGGCACCCCACTCACCACTGACTGCCAACCGGAGAAACACATTTATACCAACTCTCTGCCTTCTGTTGGTTAATCAATCCACTATCCACGCCAATAGACTTCCTCTGACTCCATGCATCCGTATCTTATTTATAGGTCTCTTGTGCAGCACCATATCGAATGCCTTCTGGAAATCCAAGTATATGACATCCATCTGTTCCCCTTTATCCACTGCACTCATTATGTCCTCAAAGAACTCCAGTAAGTTTGTCAAACAGGACCTGCCCTTTCTGAATCCATGCTGCGTCTGTCTAATAGAACCACTCCTTTCTAAATGTTTTGCTATTTCTTCCTTATTGACAGCTTCAAGCATTTTCCCAACTACAGATGATAAGCGAATTGGCCTATAGTTGTCTGTTTTTTGCCTACATCCTTTTCTAAAAAGTGGCGTGACATTTGCTGTCTTCCAATCTGCCGGGACCTGCCCAGAGTCTAGAGAGTTTTGATAAATGATTACCAATGCATCTACTATAACCTCCGCCAATTCCTTCAGCACCCTGGGATGCATCTCATCAGGACCAGGGAACTTATTTACCTTTTAGGTCCTCTGGTTTTCTCATCACTGTCTATTTAGTGACAGTGATTTTATTGAGGTCTTCACCTCCCATTTCATCCATAACATCATTCCTCGGCATATTAGACATGTCCTCCATCGTGAAGACCGACACAAAATAGTCATTTAATGTCTCAGCCATTTCCTTATCACCCAATATCAACTTCCCCTTCTCGTCTTCCAAGGGACCAATGTTGACTTCAGCCACCCTCTTCCGCTTTATAGATTTATAAAAACTTTTGCTATTTGTTTTTATATTTTGTGCTAATTTACTTTCATACTCAATCTTCCCTTTCCTTATTTCTTGTTTAATTGTTCTTCGTTGCTTTTTAAAGTTTTCCCAATCCTCCAGTCTCCCACTACTCTTTGGT
>NC_133128.1:109616125-109758625 GCF_048418815.1 Hemitrygon akajei | reverse complement strand
TTGGTTGGTGTGACTTCAGGCTTCTGTACTTCCTACCTGATGGTAGAAGTGAGAAGATGAATTGGCCAGGATAGTGGGGATAGATGATAGTGTAGAAAGCATGGACTCAGAATTTGGTTTGGGGTTGTCTGTGGAGCTCAATGTCGCCCACTTGGCATAAAGTAGCTGCACTGGATCTTCCCCAGATATGCTCAGGGTGGCACAGTAGTGTAGCGGCTAGTGCCAGCGATCACCAACTGGGATTCGACTCCTACTGCTGTCTGTAAGGAGTTTGCCTATTCTCCCCATGGCCGTAAGGGTTTCCTCCAGGCGCTCCGCTCTCTTCCTTTGCAAGCTGCTCAGCACAATTCTCACTGATTCCACTTGACGCAATGCAACACACTTCACTGTACATTTTGATAAACGTCTGATAAATAATGCTAATCTTTCTTTCTTTAATCAAAGAAAGTGTAATGTGAGCATGTCCTTTCATGTCAGCCTAGGCTGAATACAGTTAGTAGCAGAGACCACAGTGAATGATAATGTCCAACAATAGAGTGCTGAATTACCTAGCAGTGGCGTTCAGCCTCAGTACCATCAGCAGCTTCTGGTTAACATTTGCTTCATGTTTAGCAAGCTTGATCACATAGCTGACTGGACGATCAAGCCAATGCCCGGGCAGCCTGCAGTGAGTAAACACAGGAGATTCTGCAGACGCTGGAAATCCAGAGTAACACTCACAAATGCTGGATGAACTCAGCAGGCCCGGCAGCATCCACGGACAGGAATAAGCAGTTGGGTTTTCAAGCTGAGACCCTACATCAAGGCTGGAAAAGAAGGGGGAAGACGCTAAAATAAGAGGGTGGGGAGGGGAAGGAACACAAACTGACAGGAATAACAACAGCGCTGATGGGTACGTGGGTGTTGCAGAAATCTAATAGCCTACCGAGTCAAGTTTATTTCTTACCCCAGGTCCTCGTCAACATAGCTGAATATTAAATAACCCAGCAAACCCCACAGCTGTTCCAACTCCCTATGTTAAAACTGTTGAAACACTATTTAACTCTGTTTGAGTATTACTTTAAAAGCAATGGCAGTCCTGAAGCTTCGACTGTTCATTCCTCTCCAGAGATGTTCCTGGACCTGCTGGGTTTCTGCAGCATTTTGTGGGTGTTATCCGACAGTGGGTAGCTCTGTACTGGGGCAAAGTCTTTCCAACAGGCACAAGGAAGGAGGTGAGGGAACATTCTTCCATTAGTCTGGCTCCAACAAGAGCCATAGCACCATTCAGGATAAAGTGGCTGACAGGACTGGCATGCTGTCCACCACACTGAATAACATACCCTCTCCAGTGGCAGCATTTGCCCGTGATCACCGACTGGGGTTCCATTCCCACTACTGTCTGTAAAAAGTTTGTACATTTTGCCCATGATGTGTGGGTTTCCTCCAGTGCTCCAGTTTTCTCCCACATTCCAGAGATGCTTGGGGTAAGGCTCGTGACTTATGGGAATGCTATATGGGAAAGCATGGAGACACTTGGTGGCTGGTCCCACAACATCCTTGGACTGACACAAACAATGTATTTCACTGTACGTTTCAAAGTACATCAAAACATCGAAAGCAAATCTTTATCTTAGAATGCACTAGCTACTCAATACACTATCTCCAAGAATACCTCCCAAACAGACTAACAAATCTTGACGAAGTGTTTCAACCAAACTATGGACCATTCTGTTACCCACACAGATGTCACTCTACCTCCAGAAGGTTGTTTAGAGTGGTAGAGCCACTCAGCACAGAGACAGGCCCAATGGCTCAGCTGCACCATACTAATCCCGTCCCATTTGCCTGTGTTTGGCTCATATCTCTCTCACCCTTTCCTACCCACATACCTGCGCAAGTGCCTTTTAAATGTTAATCTACCTGCCTCCACCACTTCCTCTAGCAGCTTATTCTCTATACAGTTCTGACCAGTTTCTGAGTAAAATACTTGCCCCTCACGCTCCTATTAAATCTCTCATGTCTCACCTTAAACATATGCCCTCTAGTTCTTGATTCCACAAGCATGAGGGAAAACTAAATATGTGCACCCACCCTTTCTCTGCCCCTCACATTGTATGCCCCTCTATAAGACCACCATACATTGTATACACCTCTATAAGATCACCATACATTGTATACCCCTCTATAAGACCACGCTACATTGTATACACGTCTATAAGACCACCCAACATTGTATACCCCTCTATAAGGCCACCCCACATTGTATACCCCTCTATAAGACCACCCTACATTGTATACCCCTCTATAAGACCACCCAACATTGTATACCCCTCTATAAGGCCACCCCACATTGTATACCCCTCTATAAGACCACCCTACATTGTATACAACTCCATAAGACCACCCAACATTGTATACCCCTCTATAAGACCATCCCACATCATATACCCCTCTATAAGACCACCCCACATTGTATATCCCTCTATAAGGCCACCCCGCATTATATGCACATCTATAAGACCACCTCACATTGTATACCCCTCTATAAGACCACCCTGCATTGTATACAACTCTTTAAGACCACCCCACATTCTCCTATGCTCCAATGAAAACAAGGTTCCAACCTACTCAACCTCTCTCCATAACTCAGTTTTTTGATTCTCGCCAACATCTTCGTAAACTTCTGTACTCCTTTCAGCTTAATAGCACCTTTCCTATAGCAGGTGAACTGAACAGAATATTCCAAATGCAATCTCACTGTCTGTGGTGAACTACATATACCTGTCTGGACACGCCCCTCTGCTGACTGCTCCTGTGGCTCCTCCCACAGACCCCTGTATAAAGGCGATTGGAGGCACTGCTCCTCCCTCAGTCTCCAGGATGTAGTGTGGTGGTCAATTGCTGCTTGTTCTTTCTTCCGGTCAATAAAAGCCTATATCTTGTCTCACGTCTCCGAGAGTTATTGATGGTGCATCACTGCCATGTTGTACAACTGCAACATAACCTCCAGCTTCTAAATGCAATGCCCTAACTGATGAAAGCCATCTTCTTCAAAGCATTGTGCAGTGACCTGATCTGGGAGAGCAGTAGACAAGACAAGCTCTTCACTGTATCTGACAATAATAAACCAATTCTAATTCCATCCAAACACTGCCGCCACCTTACAAAACATAAACGTGTACTTGCACATTATGTTCTGTACTGCACTTTCTCAGTAGTTTTTACATCTTATTCTGCATTGTTATTGTTTTACCTCGTTCTAGCTCAATGTGTAATGATTTGATCTGTGTATACTGTATGCAAGATAAGCATTTCACTGTACCTTGATACTTGTGACAATCATAAACCAATACAATACACACAAAGATAAAGATTAGATACAGTTTAGCTTCACTTGTCACATGTAATTGGATCATGGAAGCACACAGTGACTTGTGTCATTTGTGTGAAGGTCCAACACATTCTGAGGGTGTACTGTGGACAGCCCACAAGTTTCACCGTGCTTCTTGTGACACCATAGTGTGCACGCAACTTACTAACCCTAACCCGTATGTCTGTGAAATGTGGGGGGAAACTGGAGCACCTAAGGGAAAATGTAGAAACTCCTTACAGACAAGAGTGGGATTCGAACCCTGACGGTTGTTGCTGTGAACTGTGACAGTGTTATGCTAACCGCAATGCTTCAGCGCCTTCCTACATCCTCTAAAACACTCCCCATACACTATGGCTGAATGTACAGTTTATATATAGTATATTTTTATCCCAAAGTCCAAAGAGATACCCCTGTAAGTTAATTGGATGCACATGATAAAACAGGCTGAAGTTAGCATGGTTTTTCTCTTACAGAAAAACCTAGCCTGACAAATCTGTTGGAATTTTTTGAAGCAGGATAGACAAAGGAGAGTTGGTGGATGTTGTGTACTTGGATTTTCTGAAGTCCTTTAACAAGGTGTCACACATGAATCTGCTTAATAAGTTAAGAGCCTGTGGAATTACAGGAAAGATTCTAGCATGGATAGAGCAGTGGTTGCTTGGCAGAAGGCAAAGATTGGGAATAAAAGGAGCCTTTTCTGCTTGGCTGCTGGTGACTCTTCATTTGCTATATGTCAATGATCTGGATGATGGAATTGATGGCTTTGTGGCCAAGTTTGCAGACAAAAGAAGATAGGTGGAGGGGTAGGTAGAGTTGAGGAAGCAGAGAGGCTGCAGAAGGACTTAGATTAGAAGAATCAGAAATGCAGTGGCAGATGGAATGTATGGTCAAGCACTTCGCCAGAAGAAATAAAAATGCAGTCTACTTTCTAAATGGAGAGAAAATTCAACAATCCAACGTGCAAAGGGTCTTCCCTAAAGGTTAATTTGCAGTTTGAGTCAGTGATGAGGAAGGCAAATGCAATGTTAGCATTAATTTTGAGAGGACTAGAACATAGAAACAAGGATGTAATGTTGAGGCTTTATAAGGCCTCACTTGGGTGTACTGTGAACAGTTTTGGGCACCTTATCTAAGAAATTATGTGCTGACTTTTGAGAGAGTTCAAAGGAAGTTCACGAGAATGATACCGGGAAGGAAAGGGCATGTACTCATGGGAATTCAGAAGTGATCTCATTGAAGCCTATCAAGATAGAGTGGATGTGGAAAGGATGTTTCCCATGGTGGGAGAGTCTAGAACCAGAGTGCTCAGCCTCAAAATAGAGGGACATCCATTTAGAATGGAGATGAGGAGGAATTTCTTTAGCCAGAGAGTTGCTACAGGCAGCTCTGGAGGCCAAGTCATTGGATATATTTAAGCTAGAGGGTGATAGATTCTTGATTGGTCAGGGCATGAAGGGATGCAGGGAGAAGGCAGGAGATTGGGGCTGAGAGGGAAATGGATTAGCTATGATGAAATGGCGGAGCAGGCTTGATGGGCCAAATGACCAAATCATGCTCAAGTATCTTATGGTCTAATTGGTCATTGTAGATATTCTTGTGATTAGATTAGGGTTAAATCGGGTTGCTGGGTGGTGTGACTCGAAGTGTTGGAGGGGCCTATTCTGCATTGTATCTCTAAATAAATAAATAAATAATGATTCCCCTTTCCAACTTCATGTCACGTTCAGCACATCCCACTCGGCATTAAGTGATTCCACTCTCTTTAATGTACATACTTGTATTCCACTCTTTGTAACTAGAAGTGACAGATTCCTTGAATGTTTAATTCATTTTCCCACTTTCCGCTGTTGTTAGTGCATTTGCGCCTTTGTGCCATTTTGAATTATTTGTTAGTCTGAATTTTAACTTTTTAACTCTTTTCAGCAGAGTCCCCTTCTGCCTGCCACTTTCATATAAACCAGAAAACCAGGGTGATACGGTAGCATAGCGATTTCTGCAAATGATCACAAATTGGGGTTCAATTCCTGCTGCTGTCCGTAAGGAGTTGGTTTGTTCTCCCTGTGAACGTGTACATTTCCAGTTTCCCCCCGCAGTCCAAAGGTGAGGTTAGGGTTCAGGAGTTGTGGGCATGCAATGTTGGTGCTGGAACTGTGGTGACACTTGCAGGCTACCCTCAGCACAATCCTTGAACTGTGTTCGTTGTTGCTACAAAACTTCGCATTTTACCATATGTTTTGTTTCAATGTACATCTGATGAATAAAACTTTAGAACAAGTGAAACCCTTATGGAACGCATATGGAAGGGCATCCAGGACATCACCAATTACAGGACAACATCACCTGACTGTGCAGGTGATGCCTCCCTCCCAGATGCGCTGAATAACTTCTACGCCCGGTTTGAGGTGGAAAGTGATGTGGCGGCGAGGAAGTCCACCCCTCCTACAAATGACCAAGTGCTGTGTCTCTCCGTGGCCGATGTGAGAAGAACCCTGTGCAGGGTCAACCCACGGAAGGCTGCTGGACCAGACAACATCCCTGGTAGAGTGCTCAGAGGATGTGCAGACCAGCTAGCAGATGTTCTCACTGACATCTTCAACATCTCCCTGAGCAGCGTCACCATTCCAACATGCTTCAAGGCCCCCACCATCATCCCCGTGCCGAAGAAGTCTTCAGTGTCCTGCCTAAATGACTACCGTCCTGTTGCACTCACATCCATCATCATGAAGTGTTTCGAGAGGCTCGTCATGAGGCACATGAAGATCCTGCTGCCCCTCTCACTGGACCCCCTGCAGTTTGCATACTATCCCAACCGCTCAACAGACGATGCCATTGCCATCACCCTCCACCTGGCCCTAGCCCACCTGGACAAAAAAGACACATACGTTCGGATGCTGTTCATAGACTTTAGTTCAGCATTCAACACAATCATCCCTCAGAAACTGATTGGAAAGCTGAGCCTATTGGGCCTGAACACCTCCCTCTGCAACTGGATCCTAGACTTCCTGACTGGGAGACCTCAGTCAGTCCGGATCAGGAGTATCATCTCCAACACCATCACACTGAGCACGAGGGCTCCCCAGGGTTGCGTGCTCAGTCCACTGCTGTTCACTCTGCTGACCCACGACTGTGCTGCAACACACAGCTCAAACCACATCATCAAGTTCACCGATGACACGACCGTGGTGGGTCTCATCAGCAAGAACGATGAGTCAGCTTACAGAGAGGAGGTGCAGCGGCTAACAGTCTGGTGCAGAGCCAACAACCTGTCTCTGAATGTGAGCAAAACAAAAGAGATGGTTGTTGACTTCAGGAGGGCACAGAGCGACCACTCCCCGCTGAACATCGACGGCTCCTTGGTAGAGATTGCACCAAATTTCTTGGTGTTCACCTGGCGGAGAATCTCACCTGGTCCCTCAACACCAGCTCCATAGCAAAGAAAGCCCAGCAGCGTCTCTACTTTCTGCAAAGGTTGAGGAAAGTCCATCTCCCACTCCCCATCCTCATCACATTCTACAGGGGTTGTACTGAGAGCATCCTGAGCAACTGCATCACTGCCTGGTTCAGAAGTTGCACCATCTCGGATGGCAAGACCCTGCAGCGGGTAGTGAGGTCAGCTGAGAAGATCATCAGTGTCTCTCTTCCTGCCATCATGGACATTTACACGACATGCTGCATCCACAAAGGAAACAGCATTATGAAGGACCCCATGCACCCCTCATACAAACTCTTCTCCCTCCTGCCGTCTGGGAAAAGGCTCCGAAGCATTCGGGCTCTCACGACCAGACTATGTAACAGTTTCTTCCCAAGCTATCAGACTCCTCAATACCCAAAGCCTGGACTGACACCTTGCCCTACTGTCCTGTTTATTATTTATTGTAATGCCTGCATTGTTTTTGTGCACTTTATGCAGTCCAGTGTAGGTCTGTAGTTTAGTGTAGCTTTCTCTGTGTTTTTTTTATTACGTAGTTCAGTCTAGTTTTTTTGTACTGTGTCATGTAAACCATGGTCCTGAAAAACGTTGTCTCATTTTTACTATGCACTGTACCAGCAGTTATGGTGGAAATGACAATAAAAGTGACTTGACTTGATAGGAAAGCAGAATAAAGTGAAATTGCTACAGAGAAAGTGCAGTGCAGTAAGAGCAAGCTCATTATGAGGTGCATTTTGAGGTCGAGCATCCATTTTGTTATACTGAAGAAACATTTAATAGCCCTATACCAGCAGAGTAGTTTAAAGTAGTGGGGTAGAAGTTGTCCTTGAGAAAGCTGGGAAAAATGCAGTCTCAGGGAGAATGTGGTCACTCGGGTGGAAATAGAATCACTGACGTTGCTTTGCAGCATCTCTCCGTGCCATTGCAATGAGCCGGTGCTTGGCTTCTCCTGGTATGTGATGACACATAGGCTAAAATTCAGCCAAGTACAGCAGGTATTCCCCCTTCCCTTCCATTCCAGCCCAAAGTGTCAACAGTTTATTCCACTCCATAGATACAGCCTGACCTTGGGTTCCTCCAGCATTTTGCTTGAGTGTATTGCTCCAGACTTGTAGCACCTGTAGACTCTCTTGTGTCTTGATCTTAAGAAGAGATTAAAGGGAAGAAAAGAGATGGAGAGACCTGTCAAGTGAGTCCAATTTACAGTGCTTGTGTGGAAGTTACTCCTTTTGATCACAGACAGATATTCAATGGCTGCCTTTCTCTGCTCTGAAACATACTGGACCATATAGCCATACGACCATCGGACAGGAGCAGAATGAGGCCACTCAACCCAACAGGTCTGCTCTGCCATTCCATCATTGTTCATCTATTATTCCTTTCAGACCCATTCTGCTTCCTTCTCCCTGTAACCTGTGACACTCTGCTTAATCAAGAACCTACCAGTCTCCTCTTTAAATACACTCAATAACTTGGCCTCCACAGCTATCTATGGCAATGAATTCCACAGATTCACCACCTTCTGGTTAAAGAAATTCTTCCTCATCTCTGTTCTAATGGGACATTATTCTGTGGTTGTATCCTCTGTTCCTAGACTCTCCTACTATAGGAAACAACCTTTCCACATCCACTCTGTCTAAGCCTTTCAATATTTAGTAGGTTTCAACGTGATCCCCCTCATTTTTCTAAACTCTAGCAAGTACAGGCCCAGAGCCATCAAACACTCCTCATTAATGTTAACCCTTTCACTCCCAGAACCACTCTTACGACTCTCTCTAATGTCAGCACATCTTTTCTTAGGTAAAGAACCCAAAACTGCTCACAATAGTCCAAGTGCCGTCTGACCAATACCTTATAAAGCCTCGGCATGCAATGTTAGTTTTTCTCCTCATTGACGGGCCCTGGATTTATTTTTCAAATTCCCCTTTCCTTTGAAGTCAACAGGACAAGTTCTAATCTGTAGTTGTGTGATTCCTTCCACTGCCTCTGGCTGTTGGCGGACTCTGGGTTTATAGCTAAATTATTATTCCATCTCTGTGCCAGGATATGCCTGGACAGGTAAGATGAGGACCCAGTAGGTGTGGCCCACTCCGGGATCCTGGGAGCTGCCTTCTCTCAGCCACACACTGTGAACTGGGTATCCAGGTAACTGTTGGACGTGTAACATAAACCTGGCAGTGCGACCATTGAAGTCGAGTATGATCTCCTGAGGGGTTAATCCCTTAATGGAGAACACCTGTGTGTGACTTCCTTTAACATGGAAGGCTGATGTACAGGCAGCCACCGCATGGTCTTTGACAGGGTCCAGTGGTATGCAATGCAAGATGACTGGGGTCCCTTCACTGCTGCAGCCTTCCTCTACCTCCAGTGCCATTGTGATGTGTCCTCACCTTCTACCAGTTCCACTGTTGAGCTTTTGATTGGATCGCTCTTTGTCTGGAACCTCTCTCTTGACCTTACTGCCAATGCTGACCCTACCAGCATCCAGAGACAGAGAAGCAGTTTCAGCGACAGGTTACTGTCGATGCAATGCTCCTCAGACAGGATGAAGAGGTCAATACTCCCCAATGCCATTAGGCTTTACAATTCTACCACCAGGACTTAAGAACTTTTTAAAAGCTATTATTAATGCTTTTTGAGATAGTGATTTAGATGTATATCATATTTTTTTACTGAGTTAAGTATTGTATGTAATTAGTTTTGCTACAACAAGTGTATGGGACATTGGAAAAAAGTTGAATTTCCCCATGGGGATGAATAAAGTATCTATCTATCTATCTATCTAAGCTCCAGACGACTTTGCTCTTGAGATCTCAGGAACTCACGAGCCTCTCCACCAATGCAGAGTGACGATCCTCAGAGAAGGATCTACATCCTACGTTGCATGACATAGGCAGTCACCCCAGGATGCTTCACATGTCAAAGGTTCAGCCAGCTGTCTGTGGGAGTGCTTTGTCTCTAAAGAATGTTAGTCTCTGGTCTGAAGGAGAGATAGAGGGCTTAGAGATGGAACCATCATTACTATTAGTAGAAGTTCAGATTTTTGAAAGGTCCGTGAATGGGCATCTCAGCACAATCCTTGCAGATGTGATTTGACGCAAATGACACATTTTGCTTTTTTTTGATTTTCACGTGACACATAAAGCAGATCTCTAAAATCTTGTTTTTTTCAAATCTTTATCTTTAATAACACTACCTCACTCTAAACACAGGACATTCTGCAAATGCTAGAAATTCAGAGCTGGAGGAACTCAGCTGGTCAGAGAGCATTTATGGAGAGGAATAAATGGTCAATGTTTCAAGCCGAGACTCTTCCCTTCCATCTTTTTCAATTTCAATTTCCCCATTCTGGCTCCCCTCTTACCTTTTGCCTTCTCCTCTCCTGCCCATCACTTCCTTCCCTTTCTCCAGTAGTCCACTCTCCTCTCCTATTAGATCCCTTCTTCTTCAGCACTTTACCTCTTCTACCTCACAGCTTCACAGCTCGAGGAACACACCAGGTCAGGCAGCATCTATGGTGAGGAATAAACAGTCAATGCTTTGGGCCTAGATTTTTCGTCATGACAGGAAAGGAAGTGGGTCCACTGCCATCTCTTATTCCTTCAGCCACCCACCTCTTGCCCCTATCACCTCCCAGCTTTTCACCTCATCCTCCCACCACCTTGCCCCACACCTCACCTGCCAAGGTATGGCTTCCCTCCTCCCACCTTCTTTTTCTGGTTTCTTCCCCCTTCCTTTCCTGCTAGTCTAGATTTCCAGCATCTGCAAACCTGATGTGTTTATGTCCACCTCGCTATTCCACTTTAGTAGTATTTATTTATTTGTGTAATAGTGGGGGGGGGGGGGGGGGAGGAGGCAGTGTACAGCTGCCTCAAGGCAAATTTCATGACATCCAGTGTCAGTGATAATAAACCTGATTCTGAATCTGACACAGTTCCAGTCTCCTTACCATCTACTTCCCATGCAAGGTTCACCAGCCTATTTTCTGGGAAGGCAGTTCCATTGTATGAGGAGATTGAGTAGGTTCATCTTTTGTTGACAGTTTAGGAGAGTGAGAGGTGATCTCATTTAACATGTACCATAAATTTATTTTTCTATCAGTTCTCATTGTAACTTACAGTAATATCTATATTCGTCTTGCTTGGTCCTGCTGACTCAAAACAACAAATTTCATGACAGTCTAATACCAGAGGGCATGCATTTAAAATGAAATGGGGTAATTGCAAGGAGGTGTGAGGGGCAGGTTTTTTCACACCGAGAGCGGGGGAGGCCTGTAACGCACAGCCTGGGGAGCAGGTAGAGGCAGCGACTTTTAAGAGTTGTTTAGATAGGCACTTGAATGTGAAGAAACCTGAAAGATACAGACTACATTGTGTAGGCAGAAGAGATTAATTTGGTTGGCCATTTGATTACTAATTTAACTCGTTCGGCACAACAATGAAGGCAGAAGGGCCTGTTCCTGTGCTGTACTGTTCTATGTCCTAAGTTTTAAATCTGCAATATTAAATCTGATTCTAACTCTAATTTTAATTTATCATAATTTTATGTCTTGCACTGTACTGATGCTGCAAATCAGCAGATTTCATGACATATGTTAGTGATAATAAATCTGATTTTAATTCAGATTTTATCATAATTGTATATCTTGCACTGGACTGCTGCAGCAAAACAACAAATTTCATGAAATATATAGCACTGTGCACAAGCCTTAGCCACATAAACGTAGCTAGGGTGCCGAAGACTTTAGCGCAGTACTGTATTTGTCAATGTAGAGCGGAGAGTGAGTTTGTAAATCCGGCTGGGGCAAAGGATGTTGGAAGTGGTAAGGGTGGAGCGCTGTGGGAGGGGTGTGGGACAGGTGACAAAGGGCGGGGGCTGGCGCAGGTGCAGAAACACCCAGCCCTGAGACACTAGGTGATGCACCATCAATAACTCACTCTGAGATGTAAAAGCGAGGTATCGGCTTTTATTGACTGGAAGAAGGAACAAGCAGTGAGTGACCACCATACTACATCCTGGAGACAGAGAGGCCGGGCTCAGACCTCCATCACCTTTATACAGGGGTCTGTGGGAGGAGCCACAGGAGCAGTCATCAGGGGGCGTGTCCAGACACAGGTATATGTAGTTCACCACACTAGGCAAGGTCATTCGATTCCAAACATTTGGTTTATTGATCATTACAGAATGTCTTTCACGTGCATCTCAGTCCCTCCCCTATCCCTTCCATTCCCCTCTCCCTTCCCCTCCCCTTCCTTCCCCTCCCCCTTCCTTCCCCTCCCCCTTCCTTCCCCTTTTCCCAACCGTGATTCCCCTTTCCCAGCCCCCTTCCCACTCTTCAGTCCACAATAGAGACGCATATCAGAATCAGGTTTATTATTATTTACATATGTCATGAATTTTTTTTGTCAGCAGTACTACAATACTATTCAAAAGTCTTTGGCACCCTAGCTACTGTATTTCAGGGGATAAAAATGCCAAGGTTGATAGGGCCAGACTGCATATTTAGGCTTTTGAATGGTAAGGGCAAAGGTAGGGCATCAAAGTTTATGGGGAGAAGACAGGAGGGTAGGATTAGAGTTGCAGAGTCGTCGGGCACTACAGCAAAGAAACAGGCCCTTCAGCCCATCTAGTCTGTGCTGAGTATATGTACTTCGAACTTTGATCCACATGGTCTGTATCCCTTCATTCCCAACCCATTCATGTGTCTGTCTAAATGTCTCCTAAATGATGTTATATCTCGTCTGCTGCCAATGACAGACACCAACTACTCTCTGTGTAAAATAAAATCCCCTTTAAGCTTCTCCCCCTCACCTGAAATTCACTTATTTAAGCAGATCAGGATGATTTGCTGAGCATTCTTGCTTGCTTCTCTGTCCGTGACTTTTGGATTTACCAGGCTGCTCTCAGTTTTCTACAAACACCTCTGGGTCAGGCTTAGTTTGGGATTGGATTAGCTGAGGTCAGGTTCTCTAGACAGACAGGATGGATTTAAATGCTCCACAACTGGTGAGTGATGCCAAAGATGTAAACGCTGGAGCTTCCTCAGTGAACCTCTCTGGAACTGGAATTGCAATCCGTTTATTATCATCATCTGTGTTGAGATACCATGACTTGCTCATACTAATCAAAAGCGAACCAGTGTAGGTTTTTGCAAATAAAATGACATGAGAAAAACTGTACAACTCATTCATTGAACTCTTAAAAAACTGAAAAGAAAGCCCGGTAAAAGCCCTTTATGTAATTACATCATCACATCAGACTAGCCTCGTAAAGTGAAACTTCCTCGATATCAGTACATTTCCACCAATTATGTTACCCTACACAGGGCCCCCCCCCCCCCCACCCACCCAGAAACCGGCATCGTGAGCCTGTCTGGGGCTCAGACGAGCTGTCTGGCTCAGGTCCGTCGTTCCGTGAGTGGAGGAACAACAGGTGCCTCTGGTTCGTCCAGAGGTGTGTAAACACACTCATGGTCACATCGTGACACCAAGAGAATGGTACTGGAACCCTCCAAATCCTGGTGGCCAGCTTAAGGTGATCTACTGAAATACAATCGATGATAGAAGTCTTTTCTCTCTGTTCCAAAATGCAGAACTAACCATCATAAGGGGGCCTAACAGGATGTTGGTGTGCGTCATGGCGGATGAATTCAAACAAGGTGGAATGTGGGTGAACAGGAACCCATGAGTGCTGTATGCCGTGATGGGAGGTAGGAATAGGTGCAAAGGAATTGAATTTACTGAGGAGGGTGGAATGCCATTGGTGGTTGTGGCATCAGGAACCCAATCGCCTGGCACCCGTAATGGCTGCCCGTATACCAGCTCTGTGTCAGGCGACTGCAGATCCTCCTTTGCAGCAGTTCTGAGCCATTGCTCAGGGAGTCCCTCAGAGCAGCCTCTGAGGAGTGCTGAAACTGCTCACGTAGGCCATTGGACTGTGGGCCATATGCTGTGGTGTGATGTACCCTAACACCGAGGTTCTGGACCATTGCTCAGGGAGTCCCTCAGAGCAGCCTCTGAGGAGTGCTGAAACTGCTCACGTAGGCCATTGGACTGTGGGCCATACGCTGTGGTGTGATGTACCCTAACACCGAGGTTCTGGACCATTGCTCAGGGAGTCCCTCAGAGCAGCCTCTGAGGAGTGCTGAAACTGCTCACGTAGGCCATTGGACTGTGGGCCATACGCTGTGGTGTGATGTACCCTAACACTGAGGTTCTGGACCATTGCTCAGGGAGTCCCTCAGAGCAGCCTCTGAGGAGTGCTGAAACTGCTCACGTAGGCCATTGGACTGTGGGCCATACGCTGTGGTGTGATGTACCCTAACACCGAGGTTCTGGACCATTGCTCAGGGAGTCCCTCAGAGCAGCCTCTGAGGAGTGCTGAAACTGCTCACGTAGGCCATTGGACTGTGGGCCATACGCTGTGGTGTGATGTACCCCAACACCGAGGTTCTGGACCATTGCTCGTTCAGCACAACAATGAAGGCAGAAGGGCCTGTTCCTGAGGAAATACCAGATGTGGTGTCAATCCAGGTGCTGGTGAATTCCCGAGCCATGTCTGTGGCCGTCATCAGTGACAGAGGGACAACCTCTGGCCATCTAGTGGTACAGTCTACCATAGTAAAGAGGTATGTGAAACCATGGCGGGGGGTGCTGGGGAAGAGGACCAACAAGGTCCACAATGACTTGGTCAAACCATCTCTCAGGGACCTCAAAAGGCACCAGTGGCACCTGGATACGACGGTTAATTTTTGCCCACTAGCACTCCACACAGGCTGCAGTCCAATCATACATGTCCTTTCTAAGGCCATGCCACACAAATTTAGTGCAACCAGTTTCTGAGAAGCCTTCTGGCCCAGATGTGATAGGCTATGAATGGAGTTAAAAAAATAGTCTGCCTCCAGTTTGGGGGAACTATGAGGTGAGAGCGATAGGTTGAGCCATTGCATAGGAGAGATATCCCAGATTTCCCCAAATTAATGTCAGCCAATCGCAGGCCCATGACTGCTGCTCGGTGAGCCTGGACCTCTGGGTCAGTAGCTTGGTCGGCTGCCATGCCGGACGGTATAGTCAACCCCCAATGGCTGGCCGTGAGAGGCAATCAGCCACGGTATTATTCTTCCCCTTAGTATGTTGTATATTAGTTGTGAACTCAGATATGTAGGCTTGTTAGCATTGCTGCCTAGCAGACTAAGGGTCTGTTATGTGGCCATTGCATGCACGAGGGATTTGTGGTCAACGAATGCTGTGAAATTTAGAATTTAGAATTTATCTAACTCTTACATCCATCCAACAACATGAGGGAGTAAAGATCTTTGTGTTATGACTCCATCACAATGTACGGACACATGAATTTAAAGGTCTAATTTCTTGTAGACAGAAGCTGTCCCGTAGCCGGTTGGTCCTGGCTTTAACGCTGCAGTACTGTTTGCCAGACGGAAGCAGCTGAAACAGTTTATGGTCGGGGTGACTGGTGTCCCTGATGATCTTCCAGGCCCTCTTTCTGCACCCGCTGCTGTAAATGCCCTCAATGGAGGGAAGTTCACATCTACAGATGTGCTGGGCTGTCCGTACCACTCTCTGCAGTGCCCAGTGATCAAAGTTGGTGCAGTTCCCGTACCAGGCTGTGATACAGCCAGTCAGGATGCTCTCAGTGGTGCCCCCGTGTAGAAGATCTTGAGGATTTGGGGGCCCATGCTGAGTTTCTTCAGCTGCCTGAGGTGGAAGAGACGCTGTGTACAGTCCAAGTGAGATCATTGGCGATGTGTATACCGAGGAAGTTCTAGATGTGACCCTGTGGAAGAAAACAAAAATGGCGGACAGACTGATAGAAACTGAGAAGCTCAAGGACCAGCATGCTGTGCTTCCTCTCGGGGGGTCGGAGCTGCCGGCTGAAGAAGGTGAGCGGCTGCCATGTGCCTCCGAGCAACTGTTCATGCACAGCGCCCACATGGTCTGAGGCTTCAGTAGTAATGGCTATGGGTGCGTTGGGGAGCAGGTGCGCCTGTAGGGTCACATTGGAAAGAGTTTGTTTGGTATCATCAAATACCTGGCCATGTCTGCTGACCAGTCAGGCACTTGATTAAGGGTATTGCCTTAAAGCAAACTATACAGGGGGAGCATAAGTTCTGCAGCTCCCAGAAATTTGCCATAGCTAAAAACTCCTGTAATTTTCTGTCGCGGACCAGTGGAAATCCATAATACTCTCACTGAGTGGCGTTTTGCATCTTCTTGTCGAGAAAGTCAACGGTTGACATCCAAAACAGGCATGTAGTAGGATTAGTAATCAACTCATGTTGGCTTAAGTGCTTGAAAAGTGTGCGGAGATGATTCACGTTCATGCTTGGACACAGTATGTCATCCAGGTAAACAGAGTAAATCAAAGTCTTTTAACACAGAGCCCATCAGCTGTTGGAAAGCCTGTGCTGTGTTTTCCAGCCCCAGCGGGGGGCTCGGAAACTCAGAGAGGCCAAATGGAGTTATTACAGCTGTCCTGAGCACACAAGCTCCTAACTAGATTGAGTTAGAAAAAAAATTAACTTTCAGGCCAAATGTGGTGAAAAGTCTAGGATGTGTGGGTCCGGGTAAACATCAGGGGTGGTGGTCTTGTTATGGCATTGGTAATCACCACATGGGTGGCAACCACCCTTGGACTTAGGGACCATATGGAGGGGTGAAGCCCAGGGGCAATTTGACCTGCGTACAATGCCAAGTCCTTCCATGTTGGTTAGCTCAGCCTTCGCACTGCCTTTGTCACCATTGAGCAACTCCGTTGGGTCCTTAACTGCACTCTCCTCATCCCTGTCTGTGCGATGTGTGCTTTTCATTTTTTGTATCATTCTCCATGGAGTTCTGATAGTCTTCAGTTTGTGCTTTACGTAGTCGGGAATGATGCACTCTCACATACATACCTCCTTGTCTCACAAATACCACAAATCTATCCTGGCCAATGACAACTCCAGGACCTTTCCATTCTGTACAGTCTGCTTGTTTGTAATACACTTTGTCCCCTGTGTCATATTCATCATTTGTAGGACAGACCTGTACCCTCGCTGCTCTTTGAACTCTCTCTGAACACTCTGCTTCAGTGAAAGCCTTCCTTGATGCATGCAGTGCTGAAATATGTTTCCCAACCCAGTCGTTCCTTGTAATGCCCTCTAGAGCAGATGGCCTGTCAACCAGCACAGAGCGAGGGTTGGGATTGTGGCCAAACACCAGTTGATACAGGCTATAGCCATGTACACTGTGCATGGCATTCTTCGCCATAACGCCCAGTCCAGGGCTGTGTTCCAGTCACTGCCATTGATTTTCTTTTCCTTCAGTAAGTGTTTGATTGTGTTGCTCCAGATGTCCTTTACTCCAAGGACTGTATGCCGCTGTTGTCATGTAGGTCTATGGCTCCTGTTCCAGTGTATTCAGATGCTAGTGTCAGACCAACTGCAGGCTTGGGCTTGGGCTTTCCAAACTTTTGGCATGTCTCACAGCTGTCAGTCATCTGCTTTAGGATGGAAAAATAAATCTGCATCTTTGTTTCCTGAACTTCTGAGCAGTTTCTGAAATATATCAACTGAAGCGTGTCGAAACTGCTTGTGAAGTTCGAGCAACACTTTGCATTTCTCAACTGTGGTCATGTTTTCTGTGACAGTTGTCATTTCATTCTCACATTGGTTCTCAGTGATGCCTTTATCCAGAATGTTCACACAGTAACATCTGGAGCTGGTGAGCTTGAGAGACACTAGCTGTTGAAACATCATTGCCTGGTCATTCTCCATGTCCAGTACTGCTCCTGCTTCCTTTCGAGAAGTTTTACTCGAGAGTAATGTAATGTTCACTGGTTCATTAGTCTGCCCTATTTTTGTGGGAATTTTCACTCTTTTGCTTTTCATCTCCAAATTGGAGTGTTTTGTTCCTGGGTGTATCTGTGGTCACCAGTTTCTGCACTCCATTCTGCTTTAGTTCACTTACACAGCTTTCAAGCCCATTTTCTCCACACACTGTGTGTGTGCATGCTGTGTTGATAACAGCAGATCCTAGAGATTCTATTATCAAAATCTCTGCCTCAGATGTCTCTGCATTAGTAAGTGATTCCTTCTCAAACAATAAGATATGGCACTCTTCTACATCTTCAGATTTTGTTATTTTCTTCAGTTAGCCTAATTTGTTTGGTTCTGTGCGGACAGTTTCTTGCCCAGTGCTAAATACTTTGATATACTGTACATTTCAATTGCCTAACGTACTTATTTACTGGATTTGTGCCAGGTAATGGTATCCTTGTCTGGTCCCTCTGGGATCTACGCTTGCTGTACTCTTGTTTCTGCTCAGTGAGTTATGCTGTTTCCTGATTCAAACTCATTCCCACTGTTGTCTTACTGGCCTTTTCTCCAAAAATCCTCTGATTTCATAGCTGCAAATGTAAGTTCTATACATGCAGCTGTCTGTCCTTTATGTCTAGACATGCAGTATCCAACAATTTAATGCAGTGTCAAGAAGTTCCATTTTGTATTTATGCATGCGACTACTTTTGTTCAAAATCAATAATGTAATCAGCCATGTTTTTAGAATTGTCTCTGTAAATTTTGTCAAAGTCTGAATATGTCTCATAAATCGAATCATTTTCTTCCTTCAAAAAGAACAGTCAAGTGTATTTATTAGCATATTCATACCATCATCTTTGTTCAAGAATTCCATTGAAATTCCTATTGCGTATTCTCTCGCTCTTCCCGAAAGTGACAATGTAAGTGCCAAGGCTTGCTTTGTTTTCTCCAGTTCCGTAACACGAGTCATATTCCAATTTCATTTTTCCGCCTTTCATAAGGCTTGCTTTTGTCATATGCTGAAGGGATCCTATAATTGGAAACCATCCTCTGCTACCACTGCTAACGCCAAAACACTGAGGACACGTTTTTCTTTTGTTTAAGCAATTTTACTTCCAATATCTCAGTTCAGTACCTGAGGGTTGCCACTTTTACATCCCACAATCCCCCATGCGCATAACAGGGAGAGTCTGCATACATACGTAGTCGAAATGAACAGTTCTCAACAATGGTTGCCAGCTTTTCTGAGTTCAGTCTATGTGCCCAGACATGGACTGGCGGGCCAGTTGTGGGAATATGGTGCTTGAACCCATGTTTTGTGACTGTAGTGAAGAACGTGGGCTTGGTGAGGTTTGAGATTTTACCCAGCAGTCAAGTACACTCACAAATGGTGTTGCATGCATTTGACAGAGTTGTCATGGGAAACTTACTGGGCAGCAGGGTAATGACCCAAACTCTTTGACATCCACAAGCTGGCAGCTTTTAAGATTGACTATGGGCACACAGGAAATCTGCACCGAGCAGAGGTCTAGCCACTTTAACCAGGACGGAGCCCAATGTGTAATTTCGCCCACTGAAGCAGAGCATCACCTGTCGTGTCCCGTAAGTCTGGTTCCTGCTGCCGTTGGTGGGTCCAGTGAGGTTTCGTCACTTTTTGCCTTCTCATCAATAGACGATGCTGGCAGCACACTCACTTGAGCACCCGTGTCACAGAAGGTGTGTCGCCCTGAAAGATGTTTGTAATGAACAGCAGACGACCCTGTCAGCTGCAACCTACGAAGACCACAGACCTCCGATGTCCTGATGCACTGGCACTGTCGAAGCTGCAAGGCAGTCAGCACTTCCTAACATCTGTACCAAAGCAAGCCTGGTGTCGTCTGTTTTGCAGCCAAAGGCATTCTTATGTAGGGGTCCTTTCTGACCAGGGCTTATTGAGGTGGAAAAAGGAGAAGGAATTATGCACTGTTGCCTGGCTGAGTGTAGACTCTCAGCCATTTTAGCAATCTCCCTAGAGCCCTTCACAGGGGCATTAGCGAGGGCTATGTGAACTTGATTGGGGTGTGCTGCATGGAGAGTTCTTTAAAAATAAAACAAGGATGGTGATTTCCCAGGAGAGACAGCATGTTGTCCATTAGCTCCAATGGCTTAGCAGCACCACGGCTGGGCACAAAGAGCGACTGTTTGTCCTGCTCAGACTCTGATAGTCCGAAAGTTTGTAAAAGGTGAGTTTTCAGTGATCGTGCTCAGGCTGGTGTTCAAACAGACTCAGCACTCTCACAGCCGTGGAGTTGCTGATAAACACCACCACACAGAAATGTTTGGTGCTGTTGGCAGTGACTTCTCACAGCGTGAACTGGGCCTCAGCGTGCACAAACCAAGCAACTCTGGCAGTTTCAAAGTGACTGCATTGGCTGATATGTTTAATAGCTCTGGAATCATCCTAGAGCCTCGGGGGTCACCAATGTAGGTTTTTGCAAATAAAGTGACATGAGACATTTTATGTTTAGGAAAAAAAAACGTTCAACCCTGAAAAAACTGAACACAAAGTGTGGTAAAAGCCCTTTACATGATTACGTCATCACGTCAGACCAGCCTCTTAAAGTGAAACCTCAACTCAATGTCAGTGGTTGTTTACACTAATTACAATACAGAATAAAGTGTAACAGCTACCAAGAGAATGTGATGCAGCTTGACAAAAAGGTACAAGATCAGAAAGATTTCGATTGTGAGGTCAAGAGATCTTCACCTGGGGGAGAAGAATTCCTCATAGCTATTCACAAAGGGGATGGTACTTCACATTTAAACAATGACTCCTAGCATTAGATTCTCTCAACAGACCCTTCAGGATCTCTTTGTTCAATCAAGTTCGCTATTACCTTTTAAACTCCAGCAGGTACAGGTGATCCAACCCCATTAGTCAAGTCACCCATTCCAGATTTTAGTCTGGTAAACTTTTTCTGAATTACTCCCAACACAATAACATTTCTCAATAAGCAAGGTATTCAACAACCAGACGTGGTTTCACTAATGCTCTGTGCAACTCGAGCATAACCACTCCACCATTGTAGTCAGTTGTCACAGCAATACATGATTTGGTTTATCATTGTCACACGTACCGAGATACAGGGTAAACCTTGTCCTGCATACTGCTCATACTGATCAAATCGTTACACGGTGTATTGAGCTAGAAAAAAGCAAAACAAAAGTAGAGTGCAGAATAACGTGTTACAAAGAATATTCAGTGCAGCTAGACGATATGGTGCAAGGCTAGATTGAGTGCAGTAGAGTGCAGAATAACATGATACAAAGAATATTCAGTGCAGCTAGACGATATGGTGCAAGGCTAGGTTGAGTGCAGTAGAGTGCAGAATAACATGATACAAAAAATATTCAGTGCAGCTAGACGATATGGTGCAAGGCTAGGTTGAGTGCAGTAGAGTGCAGAATAACATGATACAAAGAATATTCAGTGCAGCTAGACGATATGGTGCAAGGCTAGGTTGAGAGGGATTGTAAGATCAGGAATGCATCTAATTTTACTGAATAATAGTAATAATAATAGAAGCTGTTCTGGAGCCTGGTGGTACATGCTTTCGGGCTTTTGTATCTTCTGCCCAATGGGAGAGGGAGAAGAGCGAATGTCCGAGGTAGGTGAAGTCTTTGATTATGCTGGCGATTTAGATCATTGAGGTAGAACAAGATAAAACATTAACAATAACGAACGAAGTGTAACAGCTACAGAGAAAGTGCAGTGCAGTTAAACGACAAATTGAAAGGTCATAATGAGACAGGCTATGAGGTCAAGAGTCACATTTATCATACTAGGGATCCATACAATAGTCTTATAACAGTCCTTGAACCTTGTGGTATGTGGTTTTGGTCTTTTATTTTATCTTCTTCCTGATGGGAAAAAGGAGTGGGTTGGGCCTTTGATTATGCTGGCAGTGAGGTATCTATTGAGTTCATAGAGGGGAGTCTGGTTTCTGTGTCTCACTGTATTTTCTTGCGGTAATGGGCAGAGTGGTTGCTATACCAAGCCATCCTGGCCCAAAGCCACAGATGCTGCCCAACCTGCTGAGTTCCTCCAGCATCTTTTGTGTGTTATTTTGGACTAAAAACACCTTCAGAATCTCTTGTGTTTGTGATTCTTGATAGCTTTCTGAAATGTACTTAATAAAAGACTGCAGATGCTGGAACCAGGAGACTTTCTTCAGACCAAATGAGGTACCTTTCACCAGAAACAGACACTTTGTTTTCTTTGCATAACCGCTGTTTGTGTGTTTCCAGCAATTAATGATTTTTAAAATTATTATTTGAACTTTCCTAATTAGTTGCTTACCTGCATGTCAGCCTTTCATGAAACGGGAGCTGATTTGGATGTGCGAGAACAGGAGTGGCAAGAAAATACAAGTGCTTACAGGCTGAGAAGTGAGCAGTAAGATTTCATAAGGTCAATTATCTAACCAGTTGATCTAGTGATTTGCCCTTGAACGATAATGGCATAAAATAAACTACACTTTCCTTTTATCCTTATTCACCCTTTCAAGAAATTGTTGGCATGGCAATTGCAAATTTACAATCCAGGACCAATTTGTGGTAATTTTGATTTCAGGCCAGAGTTTTCCAGAATTCTTGAGCTGAATTTAATAATGAACAGCTGCTAGGATTTGGCCAATGTTAATAGAACAGGAATTCAGAAAACAGGCATGATGATTGGCAGATCTGTTTCAAGTGATGGTATATTAGCTGGCAAGTGTAAATTCAGTCATTTAAATAAGCTGAGACAAAACGAATATCTCAGTAAAAGTAACCATGTGCTTATAAATATGATGTAATAATAAAATTTAAAGGCCAGGAGCACTAATGGTGTTTGTGAAACACATAAAAATCTATTCATCTCACTAATGCCTTAAAGATTAGATTAACTATTTGTTACAAGTACATTGAAACATCAAAACATACAGTGAAATGTGGTGTTGTTAGTGTCAAATCAAATCAGCGAGGATTGCACTGGGCAGCCCGCACCTGCCGGCACACTTCTGGAGTGAACATAACATGCACGCAACTTACAAATCCTAACCCTACATCTTTAGAACTTGGGAGGAAACTGGATGGTCATGGGGAGAAGGTACAGGCAGCGGCGGGAATTGATTTGTGATTGTTGGGCGTTGGCACCTTAATAGTGTTATGCTAGCCAATATGCTACTGTGCTGCCCTAAGATATTCAGAGGAGGATATCTTTGGCAGTGCTGTTGGTTTGTCATTGTTATAGGACTGAGATACAGTGCAAAGACTTTGTTTTCCTGCCATCCGGACAAATCATACGTAAATACCCCATGGTATGGGTATTGCTGTCCTAAAGCCTGGTAGGATGTGCTCTCAAGCTTTTATCCCTTCTGACTAATAGGAGAGGAGAGAAGAGAAAATCTTAAACACAAGAGACTCTGCAGATGCTGGAAATTCTGAGCAACACACACAATGCTGGAGGAACTCAGCAGGTCAGGCAGCATCTACGAAGGGAATAAAAACAATCAGCGTTTCGGGCAAAGACTCTTCATCAGATCTGGAAAGGAAGGGAGCAGAAGTCAGATTAAGAGGATGTTGGTAGGGGAAAGAGTGTAAGCCAGCAGATAATAAGTGAGACCAGGTGAGGAGGAAGGTTAGTGGGTGGGGGAATGGCAATGAAGAAACTGGGAGGTGATGGGTAGAAAAGGTAAAGGGCTGGAGAAGAAGGCACAGGACGGTGGACCATGAGAGGAAGGAAAGGAGGAAAGGCACAAGAGGGAGATGATGGGCAGGTGAGGAAAAGAGAGATAAGAGGGGAGCCAAATGGGGAATGGAAAAAGAGAGGAGGGGAAGAGGAAAGAAATTGACGTTCATGCATCAGGTTGAAAGCTACCTGGATAAAATATGAAATGTTGCTTCTCCACCTGAGTTTGGCCTCATCATGGCAGTAGAGGGGACAATGGGCAGACATGTCAGAATGGGATTGGGAAGTGACAGTGAAATGGGTAGTGGCTGGGAGATCCTGCTTTTGCAATCAACGGAGTGAAGATGCTCGATAAAGCAGTCCCCTAATCTGTATCACGTCTCACCAATGTGCTGATGAAGTAAAAAGCCTGAACAGCATGGGTGGAAGAGATAAAGGGCTGAAGAAGAGAGGATCTGATAGGAGAAAGGCAGTTTGGGATGCTGGATCAACAGCAAGGTGATACTCCAAAGAGGTGGCAAGCAAGATGAAAGCCTCTTGCCCTGAGATAACCTACAACTGATGAACAACATGAACGCAGCTTCACTTTGTTGAGGGTTAGCACAATAGAGTAATTAATGAAATCACATTGTTAGCAAAGCCCTTCTTTATCACGAGTCAGCATATTATAAACACAAGAGATCCTGCAGAGTAATGCACACAAAACACTGAAGGAACTTAGCAGGTCAGGCAGCTTAACAGCCTCACAACATGAAGGCAGTAAAGAATATCACTCAGCCCTAATCTGCCAAAGTCAAACTAAATTTATTATCAAACTACATATACGACCCTGAGATCCATTTTCTTGTAGGCATGTACAAGACAATAAGTTCAATAGAACTTATGAGAAAAATGTATGTAAACAAAGACTGAAGCAACCAACATTTGCAAAAGAAGTCAGATCTCACAAAGTAAAAAAATGATACTGAGAAAATGAGTCATCGAGTCCTTGAAAATAAGCGTGAAGGTTGTGGAATCAGTTCAGAGTTGAAGTGAGAAACATTGTCCATGCTGTTTCAGAAGTCTAAGGGTTAATAGCTGTTCCTGAACCTGGTGGTGTGGGACCTCCTGTCCGACAGAAGTAGTGAGAAGAGCTGGATGGTGATGGTTTTGATGATAGATGTTGCTTTTTTGTGGCAGTACTCCTTGTAAATGTGCTCCATGGTGGGATGGGCGGGGGGGGGGGGGGGGGGCTTTGCCTGTAATGGACTGGACTGTACCCACCAATTTCTATAAATTTTAACATGGGTGCAACCAGTCAGGATACTCTCCACTGCACACCTACAGAAGTTTTAGATGATATGCTGAATCTACACAGACTTTTAAGAAAGTAGGACACTTTCATACTTAGGACTTACATGCTGGTCCTAGGACAGATCCTCTGAAGTGATAAAACCAAGGAATTGGTCCTCTCCACCTCCAATTCCCTCATGAACCTCCAGTTTTTTTCCTCCTGTGGCTGACATATCCATATCCTCCTATATACTCCACAGAGTCTTAAAGCATAGTAGCGTTGCAGTTGGCATTGTCCTATTACAGCATCAGCAACCTTGGTTCAACTCCTACTGCTGTCGTTAAGGAGTTTGTATGTCAAAATGGATTTCCTCTGGGTGTCAGGTTTCTTCTCACATTCCAAAGAAGTACAGTTAGTAGTTTAAAAGTTACATGGCTGTACTTGGGTGGTGCGGGCTCATTGAGCCAGGAGGGCTTGTTTCTATGCTGTGTCTCCAAATAAAATAAAACATAATTGAAGCAGAACCACAATGACCATGCCAACCATCAATTACACTCATCCTATTTAGCCATTCACTTTCCATCATGCTTTTGTGTCTGTGTAATCATTGATTTCTGCTTATTTGCAAAGTGTTGGAGTCAGAGAGCCTTTCGATCCAACTCATTCCTGACTGAACTAGTCCCATTTGCTTGCATTTGGCACATATCCCACTAAACTTTCCCTAACTATGTTAATTGTTTTTTAAATGTCAGAGTAAAAATCAAAGTTAATTTATCATCAAAGATCAGATATGTTGCCACACACCACTTTGAGATTCATTTTCTTATAGGCATGTACAGGAAAAAAGAAACGCAATTGTTTTGTTGTGTAACTCCAAAACATTCAACTCATTCAAAGGAAAACAACAGGGCTGAGAGATGCAAGTCTTAGTTTGTATTTATTTTACAATGTGAGGCACACACGTATGTATAACCCACAGTGAATTATTTAAGCAAACAAGAATAAGTAAACAAGCAATATATTCTGAAATATTAAATACACAACACTCCTCTCTACTTAGCCATAAACCAACTCAATATAGAAAGTATCTCAACTATATTATATAATACAACTACTATACAGTATAGTAAAATTTAAATTGTCCTATTCAGACTAAAGATTTAATCACTGTGGAGGATTTCTTACTCCTGAGGGATAAGGTCCTTCCTGACAGGGGGTGGGGTGGGGTAATTCTGCTTGGCAGCTGAGACTTGTGGCTGTGAAACAATCTCAATTTTAGGAGCCTCCTCCACGGTGGTTGTAGGAGTTGACTCTGAGACTGCAGCAAGTGGTTCTGACAGTTCTGCACACATCTCTTCTTCTTTTCTGGACTTTTCTCGCTGGATCTACTTTGGTCCTTGCTTCTCTCCCAGCCGTGGCCCCTTTCTCTCTCTTTTTCTTTTCTTTCTCATTTTCCTTCTCCCTTTCATGCCTTTCTCTTTTCTCGAAGTTTAAAATTCAAAGTAAATTTATTATAAAGTACATTTACACCATATACAATGCTGAGATTAATTTTCTTGTGGGCATACACAATAAATCCATAATAGAATAATAATCCTAATAGAATCAATGAAAGACCACATTAACTTGGGTGTTCAACTAGTGAGCAAAGCACACCAAACTGTGCAAGTGCAAAAGGAAAGAACTAAAAATGAAAATAAATAGATAAGCAATAAATATCAAGAACATGAGATGAAGAGTCCTTGAAAGTGAGTCCATAGGTTGTGGGGACATTTAAAAATGAAGCTGAGTAAAGTTCTCCACTTTCGTTCAGGAGCCTGATAGATGAGGGGTCGTAACTGTTCCTGAACCTGGTGCTGTGAGTCCTGAGGCTCCTGAACCTTCTTCATGATGGCAGCAGTTCATGTTCTTTCTCTCTATTTCTTCTCTCCTTTTTAACTTCTTGTTTTTCTTTTCTTTGCCTTCCTTTTTTTTCTGTTTAGGAATTGCATCTTGATCTTGGGAAGGTGTGTTTAGTTTACTGGAGTATTCTGTTACTGCTCATTTTACGATCTGATCTCTCCTCTCGGTTTCCTCTGGTTTCGTATCTCCATTGACTCCTTTTCGTCCTTCCATTCATCCAGCTGGGCGTTGGCCTTTGCACTTACTCTTACAAGCAGCTTCTTGTCTCCCACTTGAAGTTCATGCAGTAACCTTAATGAACACAGAGTAGATTCTGGTTCTTTATACTCACAAAACCTGAATGCCTGCAACTTTCCTGAAGCTCCTTGAACTCTCTCCCAGCTTAAAATCAAACCACATTTCACAAGTAACTGCCTGATTAACATATCGGAGTCTTTCTCAGATACATTGCCTACAAGAACTGTTGTAGTCTGACCAGTGCTTTCATTACTTTCACGATTCCTCTGAGCAGCATGGTCCTTTCTTGGTCCAATATACTTTCCAACCACAGGCACAGAGGTTGACCCCAGCACCTGTTTGCCCTTGGTTCATGGTGTTCAGCATGGAGACAGTTGTGGCATCATCCAACACCTTCTTTAATTCACATTCAATTGACTCTTCTGCAGGGGATTTTGGTATGAAAGTGATGGATAGATCTCCAGTCAAGTTGTATTATCTCAGCCAGTCATGCCCTCACACTGCTGGCCCTCCTGTTTCCATAATATACAAGCCCAGTGTGGCTTGTTGGTTGTTGTATTTCACTGCTACAAATGTCACTCCCACAGGAGTTATCTTTTCTCCAGTATAAGTTCGTAGTTGGATATCTACAGGCTTCAGTTCAGTATCTTTGAAGGGCCACTCAAACTCATTTCGTGGAATGACAAACAGCTGAACCAGCGTCCAATTCCATTTTAATTAATTTGCTGTTCACTTCTGGTGTAAGCCATATTGCTTGTCTATTGTTAGTTTTCATCTCAAGGCTAGCCAGTCCCGTGTCACTCTGATCATTATCAGGTTTTTCATCAAAAGTGGCAAATTAGTGCACTTTTTGAAATTGCCACTTGACTTTTTATCTTCTTCTCTTCCTTGTGCAGACCATTTATTTTTGTCCGCTCTTTGTATGTGTCCCACTTTAACCATATAACCATATATCAATCACAGCACGGAAACAGGCCATCTCGGTCCTTCTAGTCCGTACCGAACACTTACTCTCACCTAGTCCCACCAACCTGCACTCAGCCCATAAACCTCCATTCCTTTCCTGTCCATATACCTATCCAATTTTTTTTTAAATGATAAAATCGAACCTGCCCCTACCACTTCTACTGGAAGCTCATTCCACACAGCTACCACTCTCTGAGTAAAGAAGTTCCCCCTCATGTTACCTCTAAACTTTTGCCCCTTAACGCTCAACTCATGTCCTCTTGTTTGAATCTCCCGTACTCTCAATGGAAAAAGCCTATCCACATCAACTCTATCTATTCCCCTCATAATTTTAAATACCTCTATCAAGTCCCCCCTCAAACTTCTACGCTCCAAAGAATAATGACCTAACTTGTTCAACCTTTCTCTGTAACTTAGGTGCTGAAACCCAGGTAACATTCTAGTAAATCTCCTCTGTACTTTCTCTATTTTGTTAACATCTTTCCTATAATTTGGTGACCAGAACTGTACACAATACTCCAAATTTGGCCTTAACAATGCCTTGTACAATTTTAACATTACATCCCAACTCCTAGACTCAATGCTCTAATTTATAAAGGCCAGCAAACCAAAAGCTTTCTTCACCACCCCATCCACTTGAGATTCCACCTTCAGGGAATTATGCACCATTATTCCTAGATCACTCTGTTCTACTGCATTTCTCAATGCCCTACCATTTACCACGTATGTCCTATTTTGTTTATTCCTACTAAAATGTAGCACCTCATACTTATCAGCATTAAACTCCATCTGCCATATTTCTGCCCACTCTTCTAACTGGCCTAAATCTCTCTGCAAGCTTTGAAAACCTACTTCTTCATCCACAACGCCACCTATCTTAGTATCATCTGCATACTTACTAATCCAATTTACCACCCCATCATCTAGATCATTAATGTATATGACAAACAACATTGGACCCAGTTCAGATCCCTGAAGCACACCACTAGTCACCAGCCTCCAACCTGACAAACAGTTATCCACCACTACTCTCTGGCATCTCCCATCCAGCCACTGTTGAATCCATTTCACTACTTTGATATTAATACTTAACGATTGAACCTTCCTAACTAACCTTCCGTGCGGAACCTTGTCAAAGGCCTTACTGAAGTCCATATAGACAACATCCACTGCTTTACCCTCGTCAACTTTCCTAGTAACCTCTTCAAAAAATTCAATAAGATTTGTCAAACATGACCTTCCACGCACAAATCCATGTTAACTGTTCCTAATCAGACCCTGTCTATCCAGATAATTATATATACCATCTCTAAGAATACTTTCCATTAATTTACCCACCACTGATGTCAAACTTACAGGCCTATAATTGCTAGGTTTACCCTTAGAACTTTGTTGCATTTTCTGTAAGTTTTGTCTTTAAATATATGATGTGAGTCTGTGTAATGTGAGTCCCTGCCCCAACAGTAATGCGAGTTGATTGGCCAGGCAGTTTTTGTTTTGATGTTGCAATTAGGTTCATGTTCACTTTTATTACTGTCTGCAACTCAATTGCATCTCTGTCTACTGTTTCCATTGATACAGCTGTTTCAATTACTCTTTCAAATGCAAGTTGTTCTTCAGTTAGAATGCATTTTTGAATGCATTCTTGTATGACTCCACTTACTTATTGGTCTCTCTACATATCATTAAGCCCATTCCTGAACTGATAATGCTCAGATAATCTCTTTAATTCAGCCACATATGATGAAATGGACTCCCCTACCTTTTGATTCCACTTATGAAACCTAAAGCATTCTGCTATCAACGATGGTAACAGTTCTAAATGTTCCTGCATTACTTTTACAATACCAGCATAGCTTATTTCAGCTAGTTTAATTGGAGCAGTTGAACTTCAAGATAAACTGTATACCTTTAAATGCAATGCACTCAGCAAAATTAGCACTTGTTTCTCATTGCCTAATCCGTCTGCTTTAATACTGCTCAATCTGTTCAGTATACAAAGTCCAGTTATCTGTTGTGTAAAGGAATGTGTCTATTTTTCTGAAGTAGCCAGCTATTTCTGCTATTTTTTATGATTATTTTTACCCGATACTCACTGTTTATGAACCCCTGAATTCTTCCGTTTTCTGCCTTTCTGAAAAAAACTCGATTGTGTCCTTCCTTTCCAAAGAACATGTACTGCACCACTTTTTCTGAACTCAAGTGTCTCACTGCGCTTCAACGGGTAGATATTTGTCGTGGGTTCCTCATTGCCACTGTTATGATATGTAACTCCAAAACATTAAAGTAATTCAATGGAAACAAGAGAGCTGAGAGATGCGAGTCTTAGTTCATATTTACTTTAAGAGAGGCACATACGTATCTGATGGTAGCTTCATGATGTATGCAACTGGTTATTTTTAGATAACCTGTAATTAATTATTTAAACAGACAAGAATGCTTAATCAAACAATGTATTTACAATTTCACTCAAATAGTATTGCTTAAACACACAACGATAACATTTTACAGAAAAAAAACTATACAAAAGCAGTCAAGGATTGATAAAAAACAATGTCCAAAAGAAGGCAAATTGTACAAATGAAAATCATACAGAGAACAGGAATTGTTATTTTCATAACTGTATGCACCTCAAAGATTTCCTCAGCAGCTCATTTCATATACCTACCACCCTCTGTGTGAAAATGTTGCCCCTCAGGGTCCCTTTTAAATCTTTTCCCTCTCACCCTGAACCTCTGCCCCTAGATTTGGACTCCCCTTCCTGGGGAAAGAGAATAAAGAAAAGATAAGCATTGGCTTTATTTGCCACACGCATATCGAAACATAAAGTGAAAAGCATTGTTTTGTATCAATGACCAACACAATCTGAGGACTGTGTTGGGGGCAGCCCGCAAATATCGCTATGCTTCCAGTGCCCACACAGCGTGCCCACAACTTAATAACCTTTGGACAGTGAGAGGAAACTGCTTAGAAACAGAATGGAAGGATGTCGCTTTAGAACAGAGATGAGGAGGAATTTCTTTAGCCAGATATGGTTAACCTGTGGAATTCTTTGCCACAGATGGCCAAGTCATTGGACATGTTTTATGTGGAAGTTGATAGGCTCGGGGTCATGAAGTGTATGAAGTTACCATTTCTAGAAAGAAGGTTCTTGGGAAACAGAAAGGTCTGAAGGTAGATAATCAACTGGACCAGATGGTTCACACCCCAGGGTTCTGAAAGAAGTGGCTGAAGAGATTGTGGGGGTATTAATAATGATCTTTCAAGAATCACTGGATTCTGGAATGGTTCCGGAAGACTGGAAAATTGTGAATGTCACTCCACTCTTCAAGACGGGAGAGAGGCATTTGGAGTTGATTATTCAGGATAAAATAGGCCATAGTCAGCATGATTTCCTCTAGGGACTATATTGTCTGACAAATCTGTTGGAATTATTTGAAGAAATAACAAGCAGGATAAACAAAGGAGAATCAGTTGATTTTGTGGACTTGGGTTTTCAGGAGGTCTTCGTCAAGGTGCCACACTGAAAGCTGCTTAACAGGATAAGAGCCCATGGTATTACAGGAAAGATATTAGCATGGATAAAGCAGTGACTGACTGGCAGGAGGCAAAGAGTGGGAATGAAAGGAGCCTTTTCTGGTGGTGGCCAGTGACTAGTAATGTTCCACAGGGGTCTGTGTTGGGACCAATTCTTTTTATGTCATATATCAATGATTTGGATGATGGAATTGATGGCTTTGTTGCAAAGTTTGCAAATGATATGAAGATAGCTGGAGGGGCAGGTAGTTTTGAGGAAGTAGAGAGGCTACAGAAGGATTTAGACAGATTAGGAGAATGGGCAAAGAAATGGCAGATGGAACATAGTGTTGGGAAGTGTACGGTCATACACTTTGGTGGAAGAAATGAAAGGGTTGACTATTTTCTAAATGGAAACAAAATATAAAAATCTGAGGTGCAAAGGGACTTGGGAGTCCTTGTGCAGAATTCCTTAAAGGTTAATTTGTAGGTTGAGCCTGTGGTGAGGAAGGCAAATGTTAGCATTTACTTCAAGAGGACTTGAATATAAAAGCAGGGATGTAATGTTGAGACTTTATAAAGCAGTGGGGAGGCCTCACTTGGAGTATTGTGAGCAGTTTTGGGTCCCTGATCTTAGAAAGGATGTGCTGAAACTGCAGAAGATTCAAATGAGGCTCACAAAAATGATTCCAGGACTAAATGCTTGTCTATGAAAATTGTTTGTTGGCTCTGCACCGATACTCACTAGAATTCAGAAGAATGAGAGACCCCATTAAAACCTATCATGTGGTGAAAGGCCTTGATATAGTGGATGTTGAAAGGATGTTTCCTGTGGTGGGAGAGGCTAAGACCAGAGGACACAGCCTCGGAATAGAGTGGCATCCTTTTTTTAGAATGGAGTTAAGGGGGAATTTCTTTGGCCAGAGTATAGTGAATCTGTGCAATTCTTTGCCACAGACATCTGTGGAGGCCAGGTCTTTATGTATATTTAAGGCAGAGGTTGATAGGTTCTTGATTGGTCAAGGCATGAAGAGATATGGAAGGAAGGCAGGAGATTGGGGCTGAGAGGGAAATTGGATCAGCCATTATGAAATGGTGGAAAAGTCTTGATGGGCCAAATGGTCTAGGTCTGCTCCTATATCTTATGGTCTTATGGTGTTATGTGCTTATTTCAGAGCATCTTACATGACCCTGATGTATCTGCTATCATCTCTAGCAACACATTCCATGTACACACCATTCTCTGATAATCACCTAAAATTTATACACTCCCACATTAATAATTCTTGGCCTGGGAAAATGTTTCTGGCTATCCACTTGATTTATGCCTCTTATCAACTTATACACCTCTATCAAGTCACCTTTCATCCTCTTTCACTCCAAACAGAAAAGCCCTACCTCACTCAATCTATCCTCATAATACACTTTCTAAATTAGACAACATCCTGGTAAATATCCTCTGCATCCTCTCTAAAGCTGCTACACACTTCTCATAATGAAGCAACTGGAACTGAACACAATGTTCCAATTGTGATCGAACCAGGGTTTTATAGAACTGCAACACTGACTAATGATTGTTAAAAGACCATAAGCCTTCTTAACAACCCTTTCAACTTGCACTGCAGCTTTGAGGGATCTGTGGATGTGGATCCCAAGATCCCTCCATTCTTCCACACTTTGAAGAATGTCGTGTGTGTTTCAGTGGTTGACCTCTCATTCTTGACAGATTTCAGATTGTTTTAAACTATTTATTTTTCCACGTAGGCCAACCTTTTATTTCCAGAAATCAACCTCGTGAACCTTTGCCACACTGGCCTCAAGGGAATTACAACCTTTCTATAAGTCAAGCAGTGTGCAATATAGGCAAGGTCCATTTGTACTCTGTCAATAAGGACCAATATATGATTTGTCATCTTGCATGCTGACTCCCTATGCTCCTTGTACAAGTAACAGATGGCACTGTTTGCATGGCATTATTACAGTGCTAGTGATCACTGATCACAGTTCAAAGGGGGTTTTTTTGCTGTCAAAGGACTAAGTTCAAAGTTCAAAGTAAATGTATTATCTAAGTACATATATGTCACCATATACAATGCTGAGATTTGTTTTCCTGTGGGCAAGAAACCTGATAGAATCAATGTGAGACCACACCCAACAGGATGGGCAGACAACTAGTGTGCAAAAGACAACAAACTGTGCAAAAAGAAACACAATGATAAATAAATAATCAATAACTATTGAGAACATGAGATGAAGAATTCTTGAAAGTGAGTCCATAGGTTGTTGGAAGAGTTCAGTGCTGTTGAATGAAGTTATCCCCATTGATTCAAGAGCCTGATGGTTGAGGGATAATAACTGTTCCTGAGCCTGGCACTATTTGTCCTGAGGCTCCTGATTCTTTTCCTGAAGAGAGCAGGGACTTGGTGGTGGGGGTGCTTGATGATGGATGCTGCTTTCCTGTGACAGTGCTCAGTGCTGGGGAGGGCTTTACCTGTGATGGACTGTGTGCATACACAGCATTCTATTGGATTTTCCATTTGAGGACAGAGCTGGTTCCATACCAAGCCATGATGCAAACAGTCAATATACTCAATACAGGAGTTAGTCAAAGTTTTAGGTGACAAGCCGAATCTTTGAAAATATCTAAAGAAGTAGCAGTGTTGCCATGCTTTCTTCGTAATTGCTCATACGAGCTGGGCCCAGGACAGATCCACTGAAATGATAACCATAAAGTATAGGGCTACTTGGCCCATTGAGTCTGCTCTGCCATGTGACCATAGCTGATCCACTTCCCTCATAGCCTCATTCTCCTGCCTTCTCCGAGTAACCTTTCACAGCCTGACGAAGCAAAAACCTACCAACCTCCGCCTTAAATACATCCAGTGACCTGGCCTCCACAGCTGCCAGTGGCAATGAATTCCACAGGTTCGTCATCCTCTGGCTAAAGAAATTCATCTTCATCGCCCGTTCTAAGTGGATGTCCCTCTTTTCTGAAGTTGTGCCATCTGGTCTTAGGCTTCCCTGCTAGAGGAAACATCCCCTCCAAATCCACTCTATCTAAGTCTTTCAACATATGATAGGCTGCAATGAGATATCTCCTCATTTCCAGTGAATAGAGGCCTAGAGCCACTAAATGGTCCTCATACGATAAGTCTTACATTCCTGGAATCATTTTTGTAAACCTCCTTTGAGCTCTCCACACTGTCAACACATCCTTTCTCAGATAAGGGGCCTAAACCTACTCACAATATTCCTACTGAGGCCTCACCTGTGCTTTATAAAGTCTCAGCATCCTTGTGTTTATGTTCTAATCCTCTTAAAATGAATGCTAACATTGCATTTGCTTTCCTCACCACTGACTCAACCTGCAAGTTACCCTTTAGGGAATCCTGGACGAGGACTCAAATCTCCCTTTGCATCTCAGATTTTTGAATTTTCTCCCCATTTAGAAAATAGTCTACCCTCTTACTTCTTCTACTGAAGTGCATAACCATTCACTTCCGGACACTGTATTTCATCTGTCACTTCTTTGTCCATTCTCCTAATCAGTCTAAGACCTTCTGCAGCCTCCCTTCTTTCACACCACCACCTGCCCCATCCACAAATTTGGCCACAAAGCCCTCAATTCTGTCATCCAAGACATTGACATATAATGTAAAAAGAATCGGTCCCAACACAGACTGCTGTAGAACACCACTAGTCACCAGCAGCCAATCAGAAAAAGTTCCCTTTATTCTCACTCTTTGCTTCCTGCCAATCAACTGCTGCTTTATCCATGTTAATATTTTTCCTATACTACCTTGGGTTTGTATAGCAGCCTTTGTATGGAAAGGGTAGTCAGATAGGCAGAGGGGGTGGGTCAGCTCTATTCTCAAAAATGCAATCAGATCCTTAGTAAGAAGTGACATAGATGTAGAATCATTCTGGATAGATTTAAAGAGCTGTAATGGTAAAAAGACCTTGCTGGGAGTTATTTACAGACCTCCAAACAGTAGACAGGATGTGGGCTACAAATTACAGTGGAAGGTAGAATACAATTGTCGTTGGAGATTTCAAGATGCAGGTTAATTGTGGAATTCTGGTTGGTACTGATCTTGGATCACAAGAGAGAGCCTATAGGATGCCTTTTTAGAGCAGCTCATGGTTGAGCACACTGGGGGATCAGCTATTCTGGATTGGGTGTTGTGTAAAGAACTGGATTTGATTAGGGAGCTTAAAATAAAGGAACCCTTAGGAGACAGTGATCTTAATAGAAATGGCAAACATGAGGAAATCTGCAGATGCTGGAAATTCAAGCAACACACACAAAATGCTGGTGGAACGCAGCAGGCCAGGCAGCATCTATAGGGAGAAGCGATGTCGACGTTTCGGGCCAAGACTCTTCATCAGGACTAACTGAAAGGAAAGATAGTAAGAGATTTGAAAGTAGGAGGGGGAGGGCAAAATGCAAAATGATAGGAGAAGACCGGAGAGTGGGGTGAAGCTGAGAGCCAGAAAGGTGATTGGCGAAAGTGATACCAAGCTGGAGAAGGGAAAGAATTGTGGGATGGGAGGGCTAGGGAGAAAGAAAGGGGGAGGGGAGCACCAGAGTGAGATGGAGAACAGGCAGAGTAATGGGCAGAGAGAGAAAAAAAAAGAGGTGGGGGAGAAAAACTAAATATATCAGGGATGGGGTAAGAAGGGGAGGGGGGCATTAACAGAAGTTAGAGAAGTCAATGTTCATGTCATCAGGTTGGAGGCTACCCAGCCGGTATATAAGGTGTTGTTCCTCCAACCTGAGTTTGGCTTCATCTTGACAGTAGAGGAGGCCATGGATAGACATATCAGAATGGGAATGGGACGTGGAATTAAAATGTGTGGCCACTGGGAGATCCTGCTTTCTCTGGCGGACCGAGCGTAGGTGTTCAGCGAAACGGTCTCCCAGTCTGCGTCGGGTCTCACCAATATAAAGGCCACAACAGGAGCACCGGACGCAGTATACCACACCAGCCGACTCACAGGTGAAGTGTCGCCTCACCTGGAAGAACTGTCTGGGGCCCTGAATGGTGGTGAGGGAGGAAGTGTAAGGGCAGGCGTAGCACTTGTTCCGCTTACAAGGGTAAGTGCCAGGAGGGAGATTGGTGGGAAGGGATGGGGGGGGGGGGACACGAGTGGGCAAGGGAGTCACGTAGGGAGTGATCCCTCCGGAAAGCAGAAAGGGGGGGAGGGAAAGATGTGCTTGGTAGTGGGATCCCGTTGGAGGTGGCGGAAGTTACGGAGAATTATACATTGGACCTGGAGGCTGGTGGGGTGGTAGGTGAGGACAAGGGGAACCCTATCCCAAGTGGGGTGGTGGGTGGATGGGGTGAGGGCAGATGTGCGGGAAATGGGAGAGATGTGTTTGAGAGCAGAGTTGATGGTGGAAGAAGGGAAGCCCCTTTGTTTAAAAACAGAAGACATCTCCTTCGCCCTGGAATGAAAAGCTTCATCCTGAGAACAGATGCGGCAGAGACGGAGGAATTGTGAGAAGGGGATAGCATTTTTGCAAAAGACAGGGTGGGAAGAGGAATAGTCCAGGTAGCTGTGAGGGTCTGTAGGCTCTCACATGAAATGCTGAATGGCCTAGATGGAGAGGATGTGAAGAGGATGGTTTCTATACTGGAGGAGTCTAGGACCAGAGGGAACAACTTCAGAATAGAAGGACTTCCATTTAGAATGGAGATGATGGAGAATTTCTTCAGTCAGTCGGTGGGAAATCTGCAGAATTTGTTGCCAGCAGTGGCTGTGGAGGCCAGGTCATTGGGTGTATTTAAGACAGAGGAGGTTAGATTTTTGATAAGTTAGGCCATGAAATGTTATGAGTAGAAGGCAGGTGACTGGGGTTGAGAGCATGATGAAATGATGGAGCAGATACAATGGGCCAAATGCCCTAACTCTGCTCCTATGTTTTTTGGGCTTATGTATGGCACCTTGTCAAAATTTGTTTGTTACTTGCTGTGTTGTATGATGTGGTCAATCATGATCTTTCCATGACCACAATTGTTTTCGGCTAATTTTTCTACAGAAGTGATTTGCTGTTGCTTTCTTCTGAGCAGTAGCTGCTCAAGATGAGTGACACCTGCCATTATCAATACACTTCAGAGATTGTATGTCTGGCGTCAAAGGTTGCATAGCCAGGACTTGTGATATTCAACAGCTGCTCATATGACCTATCGTGGACCATCCTCACATCTTGAAGATTGCAGTGATGTTTGCAATTTTCCTGTCCTCTGGAACTATGGCCAGAATCTAATGATTGTTGAAAGATCAATACTAATGCCTCCACAATATCTTCAGCTAGCTCTTTAAGAACCCTGGGGTTAGTTCATCTGGTCCAGGTGACTTTTCTGCCTTCAGACTTTTCAGCTTCCCAAGCACCTTCTCCCTAGTAATAACAACTGCACTCACTTCTGGCATTCTGCCTGACCCTTCCACAGTGAAAACTGAAGCAAAGTACCTACTTAGTTTGTCTGCCATTTCCTGACCCCCATTGCTATCTCTACATCATCATTGTCCAGTGGTCCAATATCTACTTTTGCCCCTCTTTTACTCTTTATGCTTCTGGAAAAAACTTTTGCGATCCTCTTTGATGTTATTGACTAGCTTACCTTCATATGTCATCTTTCCCTCCTTCTGGTGTTTTAGTTGCTTCCTGTTGTTTTTTTAAAAAGCTTTCCAATCCTCTAACTTTCATTAACTTTTATTCTACTATATGCCCTCTCTTTGCTGTTATGTTGGCTTTGACTTCCCTTGCCGGCCGTGGTAGCATTACCCTGCCTTTATATTATTGTTTCTTCTTTGTTATTTATCTATCTTGCACCTTACAAATTGCTCTAGAAACTTCAGCTATCGCTGCTCTGCCGCAATCCCTGTACATGTCCCCTTGAAATCAACTTTGGCCAGCTTCTTTCTCATGCCTCTGTAACTCCATTTACCCCACTGTAATGCCGATACATCTGATGCCATGAATTCACTCATGTTATGATCACTGCCTCCTAAGAGTTCCTTTACCTTAAGCTCCCTAATCAAGTTCAGCTGATTACACAATAAGCAATCCAGAATAGTTGATCCCCGAGTGGGCTGAACCACAAGCTGCTCTAAAAAGATATCTCGTAGGCTTACTACAATTTTTTTCTCTTAGAATCCAAAACCAGTACCAACTTGATTTTCCCAGTCTACCTTTATATTGAAATCCCCAATGACAATCGTATTATTGGCCTTTTGGCATGTGTTTTTTTAATCTTCCTGGGTACTGTTCGGAGGCCTGTATATAACGTCCATAATGGTCATTTTACCTTGCTTTACCTTAACTTTATCCACAATGATTATGCATCTTATAATCCTATTTCACCTCTTTCTAAAGATTTGATTTCATTTTTTTGCCAACGGAGCCTCTGCCTACCTCAATGTCCTTTCAATACAATGTGTATCCTTGGATATTAAGCTCCCAGCCTGCCAATTTCTAACTGATCATCTACTTTTTTCTGTAAACTGTGTGCATTCATAACACCTTCAGTTTTGTATTAACCACCCTTTTCAATTTGTCCCCAGGTAACACTGCATCTCATGCCACTGATTGCAATTTCGGTTTAACTGTCTCACTACACACTGCCTCTGTTTGTATACCAACTGCCCTATCGCTCAGTTTTCCATCCCCCTTTAAACCCTCCGCAAAAAAAAACAACTAGCTGCAAGGATATTGGCCCCTTTGGGTTCAGGGTAATTCATTGCTTGTGTACGGTCATACCTTCCCCAGAAGAGATTCCAGTGATCCCAAAATCTGAACCCCTGCCCCCTGAACCAGTTCATCAGCCACATTTTCATCTGTCAAATCATCTTATTCTTACACTCAATGGTGCATGACACAGGCAGCAAGCCAGAGATTACTACCCTGGAGGTGTTGTTTTTCAGCTTCCTACCTAGCTCCTGAAATTGTCTCTTCAGGACCTCCTCCCTTTTCCTACTTGTCATTGCTGCCAGTGTGTACCAAGGCTTCTGGCTACTCCCCCTCCCCCTGTAGAATGCCACTGACCCAGACCCTGGGAGGGACATGCTGTCGGGTGTCTCTTTCATAGAATCTCATGTTCACTCCTCTCTCTATGGAATCCCCCAACAGTCCTCTCCTCCCCGTTTCCATTCTGAGCCACACAACAGCAGACTCTGTGTCAGAGACCCAGTTGCTGCAGCTCCCTGGTAGGTCATCTCTGCCAACCGTCTCCCAAGCTGTACATTTATTATTGAGGGGAATGGCCAGAGTAGTACTCTTGCCAGCTGCCCACTTCCTTCCCCTCTCCAGACAGTCACCCAGGTACCTGCTTCCTACAACTGAGGGTGAATACTTCCTGTCGCCCCTTCTCAGTTTCCCGTATGAGAACCAAAGATACTGAGGGATTTAAAGTTGCTGACCCTCAGATCCTCTGATGAGAACTGGCTTCTTCCCCCTGAACTAAAAATCATTATGTAGAGCAGCACTACAATTTAAGAAAAGCTCTGAGTTCCTGTTAAATTATAAGGAGAGGCTCAAAACATGGGAATTATTTCCATTGCAGCAGGGGTAAGAGTAGATTTAATGAGGGGTGGTGAAATTACAAACACTTTATTATAAAGTGAACTGGGACAGATTGTTTGTCCCGACTGCAGAGTTTGACCAGGGAGACCATCAATTTATAATTGGCAAAATTTGATGACATTTACTTAAAGGAAGAAAGAATTTATAGTAACATACTGTGGTTCTATTAAGCAAGCATCCAAAGGGAAACGTTGTTGATCCAGAGATGTCTGAATCCTCTACATGGGTACTTGAGCAGAAAAGATTTACGAGGATATTGCCAGGACAAGAAGCTTTGAGATATAGGGAGACGTTGAGCAGTCTAGAACTGGAATTGGTAGCATGTAGTAGAGATAGTGAAATGCTTTGTCTTGCATACTGCTCATACAATGAAATCATTGCACATTGCATTGAACAAGGTGAGACAATAACAGTGCAGAATAAAATTACAAGGAAAGTGCAGTGCGTGGAAATAACAAGATCATAATGAGGTAGATTTTGAGGTCAAGAATTCATCTTACCCTACTAAGGACTCATTTCACAGTCTTATAACAATGGGATAGAATCTGTCCTTGAGCCGGGTGGTACGTACTTTCAAAGTTATGTATCTTTATCCCGATGGAAGAGGGAGAAGAGGTTGTCCAGGATGTGTGGGGTCTGTGAGTATACTGGCTGCTTTACTGAGGCAGCAATAAGTGTAAACAGAGTCCCTAGAGGACTGTTTCACTGGTTTCAGTGATATGTTGAACTCTGTCCACAACTCTGCAGTTTCTTGTGGTCACAGACAGAGCAGTTGTGATAACAGCCACATCCAGATAGGATGCTTTCTATGGAGCCTTGGTAACGGTTGATGGGACATACCAAATTTCTTTAGCTTCCTGCGGAAGTAGAAGTGTTGGTGAGTTTTGTTGGCCCCAGCGTCCACAGTCTTGAGTCATACTGCTCAGTAACAGGCCATTGTATGCAGACCAAGATGACTTAGCCAGAGGGTGATGAATCTGTGCAAGACTTTGCCACGGAAAGCTATGGAGGCCAGTCATTGGGTATATTTAAAGTGAAGGTTGATAGGTTCTTAATTGGTAAGGATGTCAAAGATTACGGGAGTAAGGCAGGAAAATGGGGTTGAAAGAGATAGTAAATCAACCATGATGGAATAGCATAGCATACTCGATGGGCCGAATGGCCTATTATATTCCTTTGTTTTATGGCTTGATGATCCTAAGAGAGACTGTGTGGGATAGGCATGCTCTTTGATTTTGCTGTCTGCTCTACTGAGCCTGTGAAAAATGTCGACAAAGTTCATGGAGGGGAGGCTAGTTTCCTGTGATGACAGAGTCCACAACCCTCTCCTGCACAGAGCAGTTGCTATACAAAGCCACTCTGCATTTAGATAGGATGTTTTCTATGGTGCATTGATAAAAATTCCCCAATTTCTTTAGCCTCCCGAGGAAGCAGAAGCACTGGTCTTGGCCGTACCGTCTGGAGTCATGGAGCCATAATGAACAGACACAGGCTGTTCAGCCCGACTGGCCAATGCAGACCAAGATATCCCTCATCCAAGTTAGTCCCACTTGCCACATTTGACCCGTAATCTCCTAAACATTTTCAATCAGTGTACCTGTCCAATTTCCTTTTAAAAGTTGTTATTGTAACTGTCTCAACTACTTCCTTTGGAGCTTATTCTATATAGATTCCATCCTTTGTTTAAAACATCCCCCCTCAAGCTCTTCTTAATTCTTTTCCTTTCACCTTAAATGTTCTTATGTGTTCTAGTTCTTGACTGCACAGCTCTGGAAAAAAAGACAGCGCATTCACCTATGCAAAAATGATCTTGTACCATTCTACGAGATAATTCCTGGTAATGTAGGAGAATGTGGGGGCAGCCCTTATGGAAGAGTTTAAAATTGTGGATGGTAAATCTAGAGGCCATGGATTTAGGGTGAGAGGGGAAAACTTTAAGGCAATTTCTTCATGCCGAGGGTAGAGAGTATATGCCAGAGGAAGTGGTGAGGTAGGTACATTGAACATTGACCACTACACCACAGTACAGGCTACTCAGCCCACAATGTTGTGCCAAACCTAATCTATTCCAATATCAATCTAACCCTTCCCTCCTACATATCCCTCCACATTTCTTTCATCCACTTTAGTCTCTTAAATGTCCCAAATATATCTGCCTCTACCACTACCCTTGGCAGCATGCTCCACACACCTATGACTATCTGTGTTAACTACCTGCCTCTGACAATCTACTATACATTCCTCCCAATGCTTTAAAGTTATTCTTCTCCTATTAGCCATTTCCACCCTGGGTAAAAGTCTCTGGCTGTCCACTCCATCTATGGCTCTTATCATGCACAATGGTATTTTTTCAAGAAGCACTTGGATATATACATGGAGATATGGGACGTAGAGGGAAGTGAGCTGAGTGAAGAAAATTGAGACAATTTGGTTGAACACCATGGTCAGCAGAGACTGTTTGGGCTGAAGGACCTGTATCCATGCAGTACTGCTCTATGGCTCCATGATTCCAATTAAATACATCAAAAGCGAGTGATTGTGTTAGTGGGCTCTCCCTCCCATCAGTGCTTCTCCACAGTGTCTGCTCCATTGCCTTCGGCTATGGCTGACCCGATGTGAGATAAGGAACTGCTGTGTGCTTGTTCTTACAGAAATGTGGCTGCAGGCCAACATCCCATGCACCTTAAATCTTCATGCTATGCCACTCAGGGACTCATGTTAATATCATTTTGTGACTATCAGAACTGTGAGTTGTATGCTTTGTGTGACTATATATACAGTATTGGGCTTCACGTCTAGGCCCTGGAGGAATGATGTTTTGTTTGGCTGTATACATGAGTATGGATGAATAACAATTATTATTGATGTTGCAACCCTGCTTGGTTCACTAATGTCCCTCAGAGAGAGAGCGATTCCATACCATTCCCAGACCTATCAATGTGACTAACTCTTAAATGATTCTTTAGTTCAAGAGGTAGTTAGGGATGGACAATAAAAGCAGCAACATCCCACATCTGTGATTCAATAATTGAAGAGTATTTTTTTTCCTTCTGAATTCCGTCTTTGATTTATTGGTGAGTCTTGGTTGTCACCTTGCCTGCTCAGATCGTGGAACTCAGTGACCATGATGTTAACAGAATCAAAGATACTGTGTGTCAGCTTTACCATACTGAACAAACAAGAGAAAGAACATTTCTACAGGATCTCACAGTTTTAGCGGTACAGAAGAAGCCCAGATGCTGTACACTCATGTTATTGCCCACGAGCATTTCCTTTGCCCATCCTCATAGAGGTCACCAATATGCTGGTCTAGACCTTCATGCCTTCTGTGTTTATCTAAGGCACCTTAAATTACATCAGAATCAGAAACTGATTTATTCATATTGAATTACCATTGATGATATGAAATGTCTCGTTTTGTGGCAGCAGTGCAGTACAAAGATATGAAAATTATGAAGTAAATCAATAGTGCACATAGAAAGGAATACCAAGAGCACAAGAGATTCTGACGTGAAGGATACCTTTAGCAGCCTCAGTGGGCCAAATGGCCTGATTCTGTTCCTATGTCTTATGGCCTTATTAGGATCTTGATTAGTCGCGGTAACAAAGGTTACAGGGAGAAGGAATGGAAATGAGGTTGAGAGGAAAGGTTGAGGTTGAGATTATGCAGGCAGTGGGAAAACCATCCCATTTGTGCTTCTTGATGTCGTCATTTGAGATTCAGTGTCAGCAACCACTTTGATCTGGTCCACACCTTTGTTAACCAGGTCCAACACTTGCCTTTATTGGATCTTACTCCTCCTTACACAAGTCAACTGGTTTGTGGTGGTGTGGCCATGGTTAGTTAGCGTGTGTGGGCCCTTGGACATTAGGATTAGGGTAAAGGGTTGATGGGATAGAGGAGCATACTTGATGGGCTGAATGACCTGATTTTGCTACTACATCTTATGCTCCTATGGTCTTAACACGTTGGTAAGAGCCTTAACTTCTTAGCTTGAACACAAGGTTCTGCAAATGCTGGAAATCCAGAGTAACACACAAAAATATTGGAAGAACTCAGCAGGTCAGGCAGTATCTATGGAGAGAAATAAACAGTCGACATTTCATGAAGAGGCCCTTCATCACAACCAGAACAGAATGGGGAAGTAACCAGAATAAGAAGGTGGGGGGAGTTGAAGGACTACAAATTGGCAGGAATAACAAAGTAGTGTTCATGAGTTTCTGGACTGTTCAGAAATTTAATAGCTTACCTAACCAGGCTTACTTGCTACCCCAGACCCTCATCAATATAATTGAATATTAAATTAGCCAGCAAGCCACACAGTTGTATCAGATCCCCTTGTTAAAGCACTTGTGGAAATTGCTAACATTTCTCCGTACGTGCGTTGCCACATTCAACATTTCCCATGCTGGTGTGGAAGTCACTCTTCTCTGGTGATCTCCTTCAGAGATATTTATATTAATTGATGCTTGACACCTAACTATGCTGGGAGAGGGTAGGTCTGTAGGTGGAGAATATTCGATTCCCCCACCCCTCACCTTCAGCACCCATATTCTCTGTGTGACTGTCATGCAAAAGCCTTATGTTATCATAAGATAAAAGAGCAAAGTCAGGCCATTTGACCCATCAAGTCTTCTCCGCCACTTCATTTTCTTACAGGCATTCTTAGTAGAACAAAGAAATACAATAGAATAAATGAAAAACTACACACAGGCAAAGACAGTACACACACAATCAACGTGCAAAGGAAGACACGCTGTAAATACAAAGAAAGAAAGAAATAATAATAGGTTAGAATGATGCTATTACACCTTGGCACATTCCAGAGTTTGGAGTTTTGGAGTTCAATTCTGGCAGCATTTGTAAGGAGTCTGTACATTCCCCCCATTAACTTTATGGGTTTCGTTCAGCCGCACTGGTCTCCTCCCACTTTCCAAAGATGGACTGGATAGTTGGTTAATTGGTCATTGTAAACTTTCCTGTGATTAGGCTAATGTTAAATAGATGGTTGGCTGGGGTTGTCTGGCTTGTTGAGCTGGAAGGACCTGTTCTACTAAATTTTAAAAAAATAAACAAATAATGCTGAGAACTTGAGTTGTGGAATCAGTTTAGTGTTGAGGTGAGTGAAGTTAACCACACTGATTCAGGAGACTTGTTGTTGAAGGGTAATAACTGTCTATGTGGAAAACTGTCAGCTGCTTTTCAGACCAAACATCAAAATGAGGAAGAAATATGATCTAAGTAACTTTGATGACGGTGGAATGATTATTGGTGCCAGATGTGGCGGTTTGAGTTTCTCAGAAACTGCTGATTTCCTGGCATTTTCACATAGAAGTCTCTCGAGTTTACAGAGAATGGTACAAAAGGCAAACCAAAAAACATCAGTGAACGGCAGTTCTGAGGGTGAAAAGTGCCTGTTAATGAAAGGGGTCGGAGGAGAATGGCCAGACTGGTTCAGGCTGGCAACAAGGTGACAGTAACTCAAATAACCACACATTACAACAGTGGTGTGCAGAAAAGCATCTCTGAAAGCACAACATGTTGAACCTTGAAGTGGATGGGCTACAGCAGCAGAAAACCATGAGCATACACTCAGTGGCTATTTTATTAGACACAGAAGGTACATGATAAAGTGGCCACTGAGTATACATCAGCTACAGAGTTGGGTGGTGAAATGGCAGATGGAGTTTAATTCAAGCAAGTCTGAGGTTTTGTCCTCATGGAGGTAAATGGAATAGAAAAGTATACAGTTAATGGCAGGACCCTTAACAGCATTCATACATGGTAGGATTTTGAAGTCCAAGTGAGTTTGTAAATCTGGTGGGAGGAAAGGATGTTGGGAATGGTGAGGGTGGAGTGCCATGGGAGGGGTGTGGGGCAGGTGGTAGAGAAGGAGTGACGTGTTGAGCTATGTCCACAGCTCTCCACAGTTTCTTGTGGTCATGTGTAAAGAAGGTGCTATATCAAGCTGTTATGCAGCCAAGCAGAATGCTTTCGATAGTTCTTCAATAATCATTGTCGCTGGCGATATGATAGGTTTCTTTAACCTCTAAGGAAGTTGAGATATTGGTGAGCTTTCCTGGCTGTGGCATCAACGTGGTTGGGCCAGGACAGGCTATTGGCGATCTTCACTACTCAGACCTTGAAGCTCTCTACCTGCTCAACCTCAACACCATTGATATAGACAGGAGCATGTGCACTGTCTTTTATTGATGTTGAGGGAAAGGAGGTTGAAATGATACCAAGCCAGTAAGCTCTCTATCTCATTTCCATACTCTGACATGGTAAATGTAAGTCATTAAATTTAATTCGGCATTTTGTTTAACACTGTAATCATGGAGAGAATGGTGTGTCCTATGTTATATACATCTTTCAATCCATGCTGAAGGATTATTCTGCATCATTCCACTGACCTACATCTAGACCATAACCCTCCATCACCCTTCCAGCTAAGTAATTGTCCTAGTACCCCAAAAATACATCCTTAACAATTGATTCCAACATCTTCCAAGCCACTGAGGTCTCTCTAAATAGCCGATAATTTCCTTTCTTCTGCCTCCCTCTCTTAAAAGGTGGAGTGTTATTTACAATTTTCCATTCCTCTTGAACCATTCCAGAAGCTAGTGATTATTGAAAGATCATTACTAATGCCTCCACTATCTCCTCAGCTACCTCTTTCAGAACTCTGAGATGTCATCCATCTGGTCTAGGTGACCTATCTGCCTCCTAACCCTTCAGTTTCCCAAACACCTTCTCCCTACTAATAGCAGTTTCATTCACTTCTGACCTCAGACACTTGAAATTCTGGCATACTGCTAGCGTGGTTGCAGCAAAGACGGATATAAAATGCTGATTTATGTAGTTCATCCCTATTACTACCCTCTAGAATCAGAGAGTATGTGTGTGTGTGTGAGAGAGAGAGAGAGAGAGAGAGAGAGAGAGAGAGAGAGAGAGAGAGAGAGAGAGAGAGAGAGAGAGAGAGAGAGAGAGAGAGAGAGAGAGAGAGTGAGAGAGAGAGAGAGAGAGAGAGAGAGAGAGATAGCCTTTCTAAAACCTGTCCTGCCATGCAGCATCCCCCCTGCCTAAACATGCCCAGGTATGCCTGGACAAGAGAGAAAACTTCTCAGTTTACATTGTGTGCAACATTTTAATTGACTGCAATTATGAATTGAAATAACAATCACAGGTGTTTTCTGAGAAATGGTGTGTAATAACTAAGTTTCGTGGTGATTTTCATAATCAGCAATCCAAAATCCATAAGATACACCAAAAATATTCAGGACGAAAATGTTTGTTGTCCAGTGTTATGGACCATCTCTTTTGCTTTTATATTGTTTTTGACATACCTTGTCAGCAATGGTTGCATTGTCCTGCCTTTCAAATACTTCTTCATCTTTGGGAACAATTGCTGTTCTGCCATCATCCCTGCTTGTGTCGCCTTCCAATGAACTTTGATCAGGTCTTCTCTCATGCCTCTTGTAAATCCCTTTACTCCACTGATACTGAATCATCTGACTTTAGCCTCTCTCTCTCAAATTGCAGGGTGAACTCTGTCATAGTATGATCACTGTCTCCTAAGGGTTCCTTTATCTTAAACTCCCTAAACAAATCTGATTTATTGCAGAACACACAATCCAGAATAGCTGATCTTCTAGTGGGCTCAACCACAAGCTGTTCTAAACAACCATCTTGTAAGAAATCTACAAACTCTCCCTCTTGGGATCCAGCTCCAACATGAGGTTTCCTATCTACCTGCATATTGAAATCCCCGTGACTATTGTAGCATTGCCCTTTTGACATGCATTTTCTATCTTCTGTTGTAGTTTGTAACCCACATCCTGGCTACTGTTCAGAGGCCGTATTTAACTCCCATCAGGACCTTTACCCTTGCAGTTTCTTAACTCTATCCACAATGATTCTACATTATTCTATGTCACACCTTTCTAAGGATTTTATTTTATTTTTACCAACAGAGCCAACCCATCCCCTTTCCCTACCTGCTTGCCCTTTAGATACAATGTGTCTCCTTGAATGTTAATCTCCTAACTATGATCCACTTTTAACTACAATTCAATGATGCCACAACATCATACCTACCAACCTTTAATTATGCTACAAGATCATCTACCTTTTTCCATAAATTGCACAAGTAGAACTCCTTCAGTCCTGCATCCAGCACCCTTTTTGATTTTGCCCCCTATTACACTACACTACACTATTACACTACACTACACTATTACACTACACTACACTATTACACTACACTACACTATTACACTACATGCCACTGACTGCAATTTTGCCCTATCATCTACCTGTCTTTCCTGATAGTCTCACTACACACTGCCTGTGCTTGTATACCAATTGCCCAATCCTCAGCCCTTTCCTATCCCCCTGCCAAATTGGTTTAACCTCCCCCCCCCCACAACAGCTCTAACAAACCTGCCCATGAAGGTATTGATCCCCCTCGAGTTCAAATGTATCCCATCCCTTTTGTACAGGTCATACCTTCCCAAGAAGATATCCCACTGATCCAAAAATATGAAGCCCTACCCCATGCACCAATTCCTTTGCTACACATTCAGCTGTGAAATCATCCTCTTCTTATCCTCACTGGTGCATGGCACAGGCAGCAATCCAGAAATTACTACCCGGGAGGTCCTGTTTCTCAGATTTCTAACTAATTCCCTAAATTATCTCTTAAGAACCTCCTCCCTTTTCCTACCTATGTCATTGGTGCCAAAATGTACCAAGGCTTCTGACTGCTCACCCTCCCTTAGAATGTCATGGACCTGATCTGAGACTTCCCTGATCCTGGCATCTGTGAGGCAACATACCATACCAACAGTTGTCTCATTCACATCCACAGAATTTCGTGTTTCCTCCTCTAACTATAGAATACTGTATCACTACTGCAGCCTTCTTCTTTCTCCTTCCCTTCTGAGCCTCAGTGCCAGAGACCTGGCTGCTGACACCACCCCCCCCCCCCCCCCACCCATGTAGGTCATCCCCTCAACTGATTCAAAGTGGTATCTTATTATTGAGGGGAGTGGCTACAGGGCTACTCTGCACTGGTTGCCATTTCCTTTCCCTCTCCTGACAGTCACCCTGCAACTCATGGAGGACTACCTTCCTGTAGCTCCTATCTATCACCTCCTCAGTCTCGCATGGAAGGCCATTCAATCACTCGGCGTTCAAGTCGAGGTAGTAAATTGGAATAGACATTGGCTTTGTTGAAGAAGCTGAAGAGTGGTTGTAAATAGCTGCGTCTCTGACTGAGGGTCTGTGACCAGTGGTGTGCCGCAGGGATCGGTTCTGGGCCCGTTGTTGTTTGACATCTATATCAATGATCTGAATGATAATGTGGAAAACTGGATCATCAGTTTTGTGGATGACACCAAGCCTGGGGGTGTAGCAGACAACTTACAGTGTGATCTGGACCTGCTGGTGAAATGGGCTAAAACATGGCAGGTGGAATTTAATACAGACAAGTGTGAGGTGTAGCATTTGGAAGAACCAGCCAGGATAGGTCTTACACAGTGAATGTAAGGCGCTGAGGAGTGCAGTAGAACAGAGAGATCTGGGAATATTGATCCATAATTCCTTGAAAGTGGCATCACTGGTAGATAGGGCTATGAAGACAGCTTTTGGCACATTGGCCTTCATAGATCAAAGTACTATTATATTGAGATTGTATAATGTGCTGGTGAGGTCTAATTTGGAGTATTGTGTCCAGTTTTGGTTACCTACCTATAGGAAAGATGTAAAGATTGAAAGAGTGCTGAGAAAATTTACAAGGATGCTGTTGGGACTTGAGGACCTGTTATGGGGCAAAAGTTGAATAGGTTAGGACAATATTCCCTGGAGTGTAGAAGACTGAGGGGAGATTTGATAGAGGTATATAAAATTATGATGAGTATAGATAAGGTGAATGCAAGCAGGTTTTGTCCACTGAGGTTGGCTGAGACTAGAGGTTATGGGTCAAGGGTGAAATGTAAAAGGGTAAAGGGTAAAAGAGGAACATGGGGATCTTTCTCACTCAGAGGGTGGTGAGAGTATGGAATGAGCTGCCAGCACAAGTGGTGGATGTAGGGTCGATTTGAACATTTAAGTGAAATTTGGATAGGTGCATGGATGAGAGGGTTTGAAAGACTATGGTTCAGGTGCAGGTCGATGGGAATAGGCAGGTTAATGGTTCAGTACAGTTTACTTGGGTTGAAGGTCTAGTTTCAGTGCAGGAGTCTTCAATGACTCTACGACTCTAACCTTACCCTATAACTCAGGTCCTCAAGCCCTGGCAACATCCTCGTAAAATATCTCTACACTCTTTCAATCTTATTTTCCTGTACCAGAACTGCACATAATACTACAAGGTAGGTCTCTCCACCATCCTATACAACTTCAACATAACATCACAACTCCACTAATACTTTGATTTATGAAGGCCAGTGTGCCAACAGCTGTCTTTATGACAGTAGCTGTCTGCTATTTTGTTTCTATCGCCATTATGTGCACACCTCTAATTGCGTGCAAACTTCTTTGTACAGGCTTCAAGGAGAGTGCTTATGCGTACGCCATTGCAGCGGCAGGAGTGGTTCACGCCGTCTCAAACGCCTGCAGCCTGGGCAAGCTGAAGGCCTGTAGCTGCGATGACCAGCGCCGAGGGGACGAGGAGGCGTTCAGGCTCAAGCTGAACCGTCTGCAGCTGGAGGCCCTGAACCGGGGAAAGGGCATGGTGCACGGGGTGCTGGAGCCATTGCCGGGGGAACTGCCGGGGCCTCAGGATTCCTGGGAGTGGGGAGGCTGCAGCCCCGACGTGGAGTATGGGGAGAAATTCTCAAGGGACTTTTTGGATTCCCGTGAAACATATAAGGACATCCATTCCAGGATGCGGCTGCACAACAACAGGGTGGGAAGGCAGGTAAGGATCTGCATTTGTATACAGTCTCTCTCTCTCTCTCTCTCTCTCTCTCCCCCCCCACCCCCACACACCAGAGAGAACGAAGAAGGCAAACTATCAATTGGGACCTGAGGACAGAACATTAATATTGTCGCATGTACTGAGGTACAGTGAAAAGCCATCCATGTTGTCTCTCTTCCAAACAGATCATTGTACACATGCCATCCATACAGATGAGAAGTGTGCGGTCATGCACTTTGGTAGAAGGAATAAAGGTGGGAACAATGGGCAACAAATTCAGAAACTGGTGTTGCAAAGCGGCTTGGAAACCCTTGTGCTGGATTCCCTAAAGATTAACTTGCAGGTTGAGTCAATAGCAAAGAAGTCAAATGCAATGTCAGCATTCATTTTGAGCGGACTAGAATATGAAAGCAAGGGTGTAATGCTGAGGCATTGGTCAGACCACGTTTGGAGTATGGGTTTATGGGCAATTCAGAAATCTTTCGGCGGTTTCTCAGCAGCCCAGAGAGACAGAGGAGCCAACTCATAATCCGTGAATGAGGTTTAAATAACGAGCACTCATGGGCTTTTGGCATCTTCTGGCAGCCCAACAAAATAACAATTAATTAACAAGGGCAAATCAAAATGAGGCAGGGACAAGTGGAGCGGCCGTGGTGAGAGTGGGGAGGCTTCGGCTCATCAGGCTTCGGTAAGAAGAGACTTGGGCAAGGTACGTATTAGGTAGGTTTCTTTTTCATCATTCTTCAACTGTTAGTACATAGAGCAGTGAGGATGGCTCCAGGGGCTGTGCTGTGTTCGATATGTGAGGGGGGAATTCTGGGAAACCTCCACATGGGCATCAGGTGCACCACGACGTAGCTCCTCAGAGAGCACGTTCAGGAAATGGAGCTGCAGCTCAATGACCTTTGGCTGAAGCGGAAGGAAAACTGAGATGATAGATAGGAGCTACAGCGAGGTAGTCACCCCTAAGGTGGCTAACCACCAGGAGAGGAAGGGAAATGGACAGCCCATGCAGATACTCCTTTGGCCCTTCCCCTCAATGATATATAATTTTGGATGCTGTTGGGGGACCTGCCAGGGGAAGACACAGTGACAGAGCCTTTGACACTGATTCTGGCCCTAAGGCTTAGAAGGGAAATTAGGAGGACAGCATTAATGATAGGGGGTTCCATATTTAGGGGGAGTAGACATTAAATTTTGTGGACGAGATAGAGACACCCAGATGGTATTTTGCCTCCCAGCAGCTACTGTCAGGGTTGCCTTGGATCAGGTCCACAGCATTCTAAAGGGGAAGGGAGAACAGCCAGAAGTCTTGGTATATATTGCAGCCAATGACAGGTAGGAAAAGGGAGGAGGTCCTGAAGAGCAAATTTAGGGAGCTGGGAAGAAAGCTGAAAAGCAGGACCTCCAGGGTAGTAATCTCTGGATTGCAGCCTGTGCTACATGCCAGTGAGGGTAACAGTAGGAAGATTTGGCAGATTTGGCTGAGGCACTGGAACAGAGGGCAGGGTTTCAGATTTCTGGATCATTAGGATCTCTTCTGTACAAAAGGGATGGGTTACACCTGAACCCGAGGGGGACCGATATCCTTGAGGCGGGTTTGCTCTAACTGTTGGGAGAGTTTCAACTCATTTAGCAGGGGGATTAAAAACAGAGTACTAGGACTAAGCAGGGGGCCGTCAGTATACAAGCAACAGCAGTGAAAAATGAAACCAAATCCTTAGAAAGAAGTGGCATAGGTTTGGAAGATGTAGAAACATTGTGGGTAGAGTCAAAAAATTGCGAGAGTAAAAAGACCCTGATGTGTGTTATATACAGGTCTCCAAACAGTATCCTGGATGAGGGCTACTAATTACAACGGGAGATAGAAAATGCATGTCAAAAGAGCAATGTTACAATAGTCTGAGCGAATTCAGTATGCAAGTAGATTGGGAAAATCAGGTTGGTGCTGAATTTCAATCCCAAGAGGAATGCCTACAAGATGGCTTTTTAGAGCAGTTCGTGGTTGAGCCCACTAGGGGATCAGCTATTCTGGATTGTGAGTTTTGTAATGAACTGGATTTGATCAGGGAGCTAAAGGAAAAGGAGCCTTTTGGCGGCAGTGATCATAATATGATAGAGTCCAATGTATCAGCATTACGGTGGAGTAAGGGGAATTACAGAGGTGTGAGCGGAGCTGGCCAAGGTTGACTGGAAATGGACACTAGCAGGAATGACAGTAGAGCAGCAATGGCTGGAGTTCTGGGAGTATTTCAGAAGACCCAGTACAGATACACCCCAAAGAAGAAGAGGTATTCTAAAGGCTGACAAGGGAAATTAAAGCCAACATAAAAGCAAAAGAGAGGGCATATAATAGAGCAAAAATTAGTGAGAAGTTAGTGGATTGGGAAGCTTTTAAAAAAACAACAGAAATAACTTTAAAAAGCCATAAGAACAAGATGGAATATTAAGGTAAACTAGCCAGTAATATCAAAGAGGATACCAAAAGTTTTTTCACATATATAAAGATTAAAAGAGAGGCAAGAGTAAATATCAGAAAGCCAGAAATGACACGGGATAGGTAATAATGGGGGACAAGGAAATGGCGGCTGAACTGAATAAGTATTTTTCATCAAGTCTTCACTGTGGATGACACTCACGGTAGGCAGTACATTCTAAAGTGTCAGGGGGCAGAAGTGAGTGCAGTTGCTATTGCTGGGGAGAAAGTGGTAGAGAAGGTGAAAGGTCTGAAGGTAAATAAGTCACCAGGACTAGATGGACTACACCAGAGGGTTCCGAAAGAGGTGGCTGAAGAGATTGTGGAGGCATTAGTAATGATCTTTCAAGAATCATTAGATTCTGAAATGATTCTGGAGGACTGGAAAATTGCAAATATCACTCCAGTCTTAAAGAAGGAAAGGAGGAAGATGAAAGGAAATTAATTATAGACCTGTTAGTCCAACCTCAGTAGCTGGGAAGATGTTGGAATAGGTTGTTGAAAAGGGTTTTTGGGGGTACTTGGGGGCACATGGTAAAACAGGCCAAATTCAGCATGGTTTTCTCAAGGGAAGATCTTGCCTGACAAATCTGTTGGAATTCTTTGCAGAAATAACAAGCAGGATAGACAAAGGAGAATGGGTGGATGCTGTGTACTTGGATTTTCAGAAGGCCTTTGACAAGGAGCTGCACATGAGGATGCTTGAGAAGTTAAGAGCCCATGGTACTACAAGAAAGATACCAGCAAAGATAGAGCATTGACTGATTGGCAGGAGGCAAAAAATGGGAATAACTGTAACATTTTCTGATTGGGTTCTTGTGACTAGTGGTGTTCGACAGGGGTCTATGTTGGGATTGCTTCTTTTTACATATTCTGTTAATGATTTGAATATGGAATTGATGGCTTTGTAGCCAAGTTTGAGGATGATACGAAGATAGGTGGAGGGGCAGGTAGTGCTGAGGAAGTAGAGAGGCTACAGAGGACTTAGACAGATTAAGAGAATTTGGCAGACAGAATACAGTATTGGGAGTCTGTTCACTTGTGAGTCTGTTGGGGTCATCTATTGCATCCGGTGCTCCTGGTGCGACCTCCTCTACATCGGCGAGACCCGACGCAGATTGGGGGACCGCTTCGGTGAGCAGCTTCGTCCGCCACACAGACAGTATCTCCCGGTTGCCACCCACTTCAACTCTGCTTCACATTCCCATTCAGATATGTCCATACATGGCCTCCTCTACTGTCATGATGAGGCCAAACTCAGGTTGGAGGAGCAACACCTCATATACCGTCTGGGTAGCCTCCAGCCCCTTGGTATGAACATCGAATTCTCCAACTTCCGGTCATTCCATCCCTCTCCCTTCCCCCATCCCACTTTCACTCTGCCTCCTCTTCCAGCTGCCTATCACCTCTCATGACTCTGCCTTCTTCTACTACCCATAGTGCTTTCCCCTTTCATTCCTTCTTCACCTCTCCTGCCTATCCCCTCCCTGCTTCCCCTCCCCCACCCCTTGATCTTTCCTCTGATTGGTTTTTCACCTGGCACCTTCCACTCTCCTCCCCACCTTCTTTATGGGGTCCCTGCCCCCTCCTTCTTCAGTCCTGACGAAGGGTCTCGGCCCAAAACATTGACTGCTCATTTCAACGGATGCTGCCCGACCTGCTGAGTTCATCCAGCTTTTGTATGTGTTGATACAGTGTTGGGAAGAGTATGACTGTGCACTTTGATAGAAGGAACAAAAGCATAGACTATTTTCTAAATGGACAGAAAATTCAAAAATCCAAGGTGCAAAGGGACTTGAGAGTTATCCTGCAGGGTAATTTGCAGGTTAACTTGGGTGGGTGGTGATGGAGGCAAATGCAATGTTAGCATTATTTTCGAGAGCATTAGAATACAGAAACAAGGATGTAATGTTGAGACTTTATAAAGCACTCGTGAGGCCTCACTAGGAGTGCGTGATCAGTTTTGGGCCCCTTATCTACGAAACAGTGTACAGACATCGGAGAGGGTTCAAAGGAGGTTCACAAAAGTGATTCTGGGAATGAAAGGAATATCAGATGAGGAGCTTTTGAAGTGTCTGTGCCTGTACTCCCTGGAATTCAGAAGAATGAAGGGGATCTCGTTGAAACCTATAGAATGTTGAAAGGGCTAGTTTCGCTGGATGTGAAGAGGATGCTTCCTGTACTGGGGAATCTAGGTCCAGAGGGCACAATCTCAGAAACCAGGGATGTCCATTTAGAACAAAGATGAGGAGAAATTTTGTTAGCTAAAGGGAGGTGAATCTGTGGATTTCAATACCACAGGCAGCTGTGGAGGCCAGGTCATTGGGTGTATTTAAGGCAGAGGTTGATAGATTCTTGGTAAGTCAGGGCGTGAAAGGCAACATGGAGAAGGTAGGAGAATGGGGTTTAGAGGGAAGGTGGATCAGCCATGACCAAATGGTGGAGAAGACTCAATGGACTGAATGGTCTAAATCTGCACATATGTCTTATAGTCTAAGAAGGTGTTCCTAAAACTTTGAGTGTGTGTCTTTCCTCCCTGATGGTGCCTTCTTAAGACCCTGCCTATTGAAGATGTCCTTGATGGTGGGAGGTTGGTGCCCATGAAGGAACTGGCTGAGTTTTACACCCCTCTGCAGCTTTTTCCAGTCCTGTTCATTGGCGTCTCCATCCAGACAATAATACAACTAGTTAGAATGCTCTCCATCTGTAGAAGTTTGCTAGAGTCTTTAGTGACATCGCAGATTGCCACAAACTTCCAATGAACTGTAGGCACTGGCATGCATCAATGTTTCACCACCTTGCAGTAAGACTGTCATTATAAATCAAGCTGCAGTACTGACTGGGCAAGTTGACGACTTCTCAGGCTTTCTCCTGATTCTGTCGAGTTCTGGTGTTGTTACTTAGGCCAGGACCTTAAATGGCAAAGGCAGGAGAATGGGGTTTAGAGGGAAAATGGATTGGCCATGACCAAATGGTGTCTGTCTCTCTGCTGCCTGATCTACCAGAAGCCAGAAGGAACCTTAACACCTTCCTCAGTAATAGATTCAGTACCAGGTTTTTTGACTGCATGGCACAGTAGCGTAGTGGTTAGTATAACACTTTTCTGTGGTTCAATTCCCGCAGCTGCCTGTAAAGAGTCATACATAACTCCCCATAACTGCTTTGGTTTCCTCCAGGTGCTCTGGTTTCCTCCCATATCCGAAAGACATACATGTTAGAGTTAGTAAGTAGTTGGCACTGGAAGCATGGTCTCATTTGTGGGCTGCCCCTGGTGCTCTGTGTCAAATGATTCACTTCACTGTATGTTCCGATGTACATGTGACAAATAAAGAAAATTGCCGTCTTTATTTTTAACTGGATCCTTTCCCTGCCAGAGTCACTCAAAACTGCTGTGTCATCATGGCACAACCCTTGAGTGCCTATGTGACATGTGGTGAAATAGTTGTTGTTGTCTAGATTGGTGCAGAGAACAGAAAAACTGCACAACTTCCCATGTCTGTAAAAAATATTTTTTAATTTAACGCACATTTATATGTAACTCCTTCACCAATTCATTCCCTGTGGAAAAAATTAAAAAAAACATAGGGCAACAAGCCGCCAACCATCAGGCCAAAGGCTGAGAAACCACTTGGGCAGAACCACAACACATAAACTCAAGAGATTCTGCAGATGCTGGAAATCCAGAGAATCCACACAGAATTCTGGAGGAACTCAGCGGATTAGGGCTGATGCTTCGGGCCAAGAGTCCTGATGAAGGGTCTCAGGCTTAAATATCTACTACTTACTTCTTTCCATAGATGCTGCCTAAACAGCTGAGTTCCTCCAGCACTTTGTGTGCGCTACTAGAAATGATTGAGCTGTGTGTCTGTGGTTTTCTGCCCTGCTCTAAGAACAGAGACATTACAGGAACTGTTCATGGGCTGTTTAGGCCCTCGAGCTGCTCTCTCCTTCAATTACACTCCATCTGATTTCAATCACTTATCTTTCTTTGCTTCGTATCCCTTGGTACCTTCATCAAACAAAAAAAAAAGATCAATCTCAGTGCGAAATCCCCAATTGTACTCAAATGCTTGGACGTTTTGTGGAAGTTCTCCTCTAAACTATGAGTAAGACAGAATTTTTTCCTGATTTTACTTCAGAGTAGCCTCTCTCTAATTTTAAGCTGTTAACACAATGTTTCTTGATGCTCAGGCAGAGGGAACACCTTCTCTATATCTACCACATTAAGCAATTTCAACATGTTGCACTGCTTATACACCAGGCAATCTTCAGAGTGGAATTCAAGCTTCAGCAGGGCTCACAGTTTAGGGTTTTAAGTGCCAGTGACTGCTCCATCCCATCCAATGAAACATTTTGTACACCAGATCTAGTCTCCAGAATTGAACACATCAGATCCAGTCTGAGCAAGACTCAACATCATTCAAAACATCAGTTTGCATTCAAGGTACCTTGACACTAATATGCAAACTTTATAAAAACAAAGGTTGCACATCGCATATTGCATGGAGCTTGCCCATATCGAGATGGCACAATACCGTTATGCTCTACAGTGGCAGCTCTAAGCTCAGGGTACAATTCCTGCCACTATCCATAAGGAGTTAGTACATTCTCCCCACGTCCAGGTGTTCCGATATCCTCTCACATTCCAAAGACAAAGGGTTAGGGTTAGTGAGTTGTGGGCATGCCGCAGAAGCCTGATGTCACTTGCCCCCAGAACACTCTCGATGCAAGTGACACATTTTGTCGTATGTGCCAATCTTTATCATGATTAATAAAAAACAATTGCAATTGTTTCTGAAGAGACAAGGGACTGTGGATGCTGGCACCTGGAGTAACAAACAATCTGCTGGAAGAACTTGGTGTGTTGAACAACATCTGTGGGGAGTGGGGAGTGGGGGGGGGGGGGACCTGAAACATCCTTTCCCTCCACTGATACAACTCCACCCACTGAGGTCCTGCAACTGTTGAACTTAGTGTGAGGACATTTTTATAATAACGACAAAATAAAGTGCAGCGTTTTCCCGGTAACACAGATTAGTCTGGATTAGAATTTATCACCCATGGATTTGATCAGCATTTGAAAGGAGTGAATGTGGAATCTCCATCCAGATCAGATTGTCCCAGCCTCAGTTAGGCCTGTCACCTGCTTCCTCCCCTTCTGAATTTCTCTTCTATTTTATTTTTTTGTAAGTTTTCTGCCATCGACCTTGATCCCACCCTTTGGTTCTCACGCTGCCCGGCCCTGCTAAAAGCACTAATTAGTTGGTGTCTGCTGTTCGGTAACAGATGTTGAGTGTGCAAACCATTAGGAACTTCAAACAGACGGGAAGCAGAAAAATGCTCTGCCCTTCCTTCCCATCCCCAACTCATGGACTGCTTCTCAGGGCTGTAAAACAACATATATACACACACACACTCACGCACACACACACACACATACACACACACACACACACACACACACACACACACACACACACACACACACACACACACTCTCACACACACACACACACACATACACATACACACACACACACACACACTCACACACACACACACACACACACACACATACACACACACACACTCACACACACACACATACACACACACACACACTCGCACACTCACACATCCACAACTCACACAACTTGCACGCATGTGCACGCATTCATGCACACACATACACATCACAGATACACGCACATGTACTCACACACACAAACAGGTACATGCACAAACATATACACACAGTTATAGTACACAAACGTGCAAATGCGCACATAAACACATGCATCTACATATATACACATTCAAACACACACAGACAAACTGAGATGCGTGTACTCATACATACACAGGAGGAAGAACAAATGCACACGGATGTTCTCTGTACTCAAGCTTGCTGTCATTTCTACAGGCTCAATGCCTGCCAACTTCGCTGCTCCCGAGGGTGTTCTTCTGTTGCACTGCTAACCTGTCCCCAGTGCCGTGTCTGAGGGCTTCTTGTGTTTCTGGAATCAACAGAATGTCTATAAGGAAGGGAAGGAACAGAGACACAGGTCCAGGAAAACCTCAACACTGTAGTAACAGGTACACCAGGCAGAGTCTCAGAGAACATAGAAAGTTACAGCACTGGATAAGTCCTTTGGTCCATAAGTTGTACTGACCCTTCAATCTACTCTAAGATCAATCTCACTTTCCCTCCTACATTGACCCCCCTTTTTCTATCATCCACATGCCTGTCTAAGAGTCTTTTAAATGTCTCTAATGTATCTGCCTATTCCACCACCCCAACAGTGTGTTCCACCCACCCACCACTCCGGGTACAAAAGCTAACTCTGACATCCCCTCATGCTTGCTTCCAATTACCTTAAAATTATGCCCCCTCATTTCTGCCCTGGAAAAATTCTCAGGCTATTCATTCTATCTTCTTTTTATTATTTTGTACACCTCTATCAAGTCACCTCTCATCATCCTTCTCTGCAAAGTGAAAAGCCCTGCTCACTCAACCTTTCTTTATAAGACATGCTCTCTAATCCTGGCAGCCTCCTGATAAATCTCCTCCGCATGCTCTCTGAACCTTTCACATCCTTCCCATAATGAAAAGACCAGAACTGAACAAAATAATCCAAGTGTGATCTAACCAGAACTTTATAGAGCTGCAGCGTTGCCTTAATCCATCAACATGTCATACGCCTTCTTAAACATCCAGTCAACTTAGAGGGCTCCATGGAGGTGAACCTCAAGATCCCTCCATTCCTCCACACTGCAAAAAATTCTGCCACTGACCCTGTATTCTGCCTTCTAGTTTGAACTTCAGACCATAAGACATGGGAGCAGAATTGAAGTTCCGAGGTGAATCAAGAGCAGTGCAAGTGAACTCGGTCACTTTGTCTACACATGGAATGAGTGGATATCTCCCAAATGATTGCAATGAAGGGGGCAATCTGTAAGTGTAGGAAGGTGATATAGTTGCTGGCTGAGGGCTTGGGGAGGTATGAGATGTGGCTGAGTTTACCGGCAGAGGGCAAGATATCTAACGTAGATACACAAGAGACAGAGATTGCAGATGCTGGAATCTGGAACAATAGATCAAACATGATTGAACATTTTCACCCAGAACCTTCAGAAATTGTTCAGTTACAAGCTCGGCAAGAACATTGGTAAAGTCTGCCTCCTAACCCCAGAGGAAATATTTGGTGAATGTGTAGTCAATTTAAAGATGCTGATTTAAAGAGTTAGCTTCTACATCTCTTAGATTCGGTGTCGGGAGGTCATTCTGTGCATGTTGTGATGAATGTGAATTCACGAAAACCCTTGAAGATGTTGGAACTGATATTTAAAGGGGTGGCGCGCTGGTGTAGTGGCCAGGGTAATGCTTTAGTGCTGGCAACTTGGATTCAACTCCCACCGCCGTCTGTACGTAGTTTGTATGTACTCCCTGTGGATTTCCTCTGATTTCCTCCCACAGTCCAAATGACACAGGGGTTAGTAAGTTGTGTGCATGCTCTGCTTGTGCCAGAAGTGTGGCCCCAAAAACTTCCTTGGACTGTGCTGGTCATTGATGGAAGCAATGCATTTTACTGTGTTTTGATGTATCAATGTATATGTAACAAATGAAGGTAAACTTTATCTCTATAAAAGTGTGTGCAAAAGTACTAATAGTATGGGACTGAAAATGCCAAACATTTTTGCTCTGCATGCATTATCAGACTAGATTCACCAGCCTCATCTTCAACAGAGAGCACATGGTACGTGAGAGCATAAGAAAAGAAGAAAAGGAGTAGGCAGTTTGGCCCATCTAGCCTGTTCTGGCAATCTTTAAGATCATAAACATTCATTTTCATCACCACTATCTTTTTGCATTAAGCCAATATCCATTGAATTTCTTCGTATTTAAACAGGTTAGCACAGAAAAAATTATGACTATGGTTTAGTATACAAATAGACATTGTGCAGATATGAATTAATCTTTTTCCATCCATTTATAGTTGTTGAAATGAGTTACTTAGAACTATAGAACCATAGAACATTACAGCACAGAAACAGGCCTTTTGGCCCTTCTTGGCTGTGCCGAAACATTTTTCTGCCTAGTCCCACTGACCTGCACCTGGACCATATCCCTCCAAACCCCTCTCATCCATAAACCTGTACAAGTTTTTCTTAAATGTTAAAAGTGAGCCCACATTTGCCAATTCATCTGGCAGCTCATTCCACACTCCCACCACTCTCTGTGTGAAGAAGCACCCCCATGTTCCCTTTAAACTTTTCCCATTTCACCCTTAACCCATGTCCTCTGGTTTTTTTCTCCCCTGGCCTCAGTGGAAACAGCCTGCTTGCATTCACTCTATCTATACCCATCATCATTTTATATACCTCTATCAAGTCTCCCCTCATTCTTCTATGCTCCAGGGAATAAAGTCCTAACCTATTCAACCTTTCTCTGTAACTCAGTTTCTCAAGTCACGGCAACATCCTTGTAAACCTTCTCTGCACTCTTTCAACCTTATTAATATCCTTCCTGTAATTCGGTGACCAAAACTGCACACAATACTCCAAATTCGGCCTCACCAATGCCTTATACAACCTCACCATAACATTCCAACTCTTATACTCAATACTTTGATTTATAAAGGCCAATGTACCAAAAGCTCTCTTTACTACCCTATCTACCTGTGACACCACTTTTAGGAAATTTTGTATCTGTATTCCTATAATTTCCCAGATTACTTTTAGAGCCTTTTTTAAACAACAGAACAACATGAGCTATACTCCAATCCTCTGGCACCTCACCTGTAGATACCGACATTTTAAATAAGGGCCTCTGCAATTTCAACACTAGTCTCCTTCAAGGTCCGAGGGAATACTCTGTCAGGTCCTGGGGATTTATCTACTCTGATTTGCCTCAAGATAGCAAGCACCTCCTCCTCTTCAATCTGTATAGGTTCCATGACCTCACTACTTGTTTGCCTTATTTCTATTGACTCCATGCCAGTTTCCTTAGTAAATACAGACGCAAAAAACCATTTAAGATCTCCCCCGTTTCTTTCAGTTCCATACATAGCCGACCACTCTGATCTTCAAGAGGACCAATTTTATCCCTTACTATCCTTTTGCTCTTAGTATACCTCTAGAAGCTCTTTGTATTATCCTTCATCTTGACTGCCAAAGCCTCCTCATGTCTTCTTTTAGCCCTCCTGATTTCTTTCTTAAGCAATTTTTTTGCACTTTTTATACTCCTTATTTGCTCCATTTCCTATACATGTCATACATCTCTCTCTTCTTCTTCATCAGAGTTCCAAAATCCCTAGAGAAACAAGGTTCCTTATTCTTATTCACCTTACCTTTAATCCTGACAGGAACATACAAACTCTGCACTCACAAAATTTCTCCTTTGAAGGCCTCCCACTTACCAATGAATCACAATGTTCTCTTTCCCCTACCTTTGCTGTGACCATGCAAAAAAAATTATGCTTGAAGTAATGTCTACATTTCTAGACAAGATCCACGTTCCAAAGCCATTTCCAATTTCTGGGGAATTTTGCAGATGATAATGTACACAACAATAAGACGAACTACCTATTACCAATGATTGATACCCTCACTGAAATTATTTCTGGAACGCTTTCAAGGTGATAATGGCGAGAATTGCTTCAGATGACACGTTAATGTTTTTTAGAAAGTATTATAATAGGCTGCAAACCAGGTTGTGTAACATGACCCACATTTAACAAAAACAACCTCCAATGGTTATGACAGACTGAGTATCAGTGGAACTTTGATATGATTCACAGTTGACATAGAGTCTATAAAACATAGGACAACACAACACAGTACAGGCCCTCCAGCCTGTGATGCAGAGCCACGCTTTCCGGCACCAACATAGCATACTGACAACTTGGCAAAACAACACTAAACACAACAAGTAACTAAACTGTCACCTTCCAGTCTTGCTCCTAACCAGACTGACTGCGATCACTCTGTCAAAAATTCCAAGATCCAGCTACAGAGAGGGATGTTGAGACAGAACGAGGGCAGTTTACCTACCGGCTTCTGAGGGGTGAGGTATTATAGTCCAAGCTGATGTCAATAAAGAGCATCCTGGTGTGAAAGGCACCATTTTCCAGGTGGGATGGGAGGGAATTCTGGACCTTCAGTATAGACCCCCGCACTGGTTAATGATGGGACCCTGAAGCATGAACGCTGAGAGTTCTGTCTGACCTCCCTCGTGCTCTGAGTGTGCTGTCTGACCTCCCTCGTGCTCTGAGAGTTCTGTCTGACCTCCCTCGTGCTCTGAGAGTGCTGTCTGACCTCCCTCGTGCTCTGAGAGTGCACTCTGAACTCCCTCGTGCTCTGAGAGTGCTGTCTGACCTCCCTCGTGCTCTGAGTGTGCTGTCTGACCTCCCTCGTGCTCTGAGAGTGCTGTCTGACCTCCCTCGTGCACGGAGTGTGCTGTCTGACCTCCCTCGTGCTCTGAGAGTGCTGTCTGACCTCCCTTGTGCTCTGAGAGTGCTGTCTGAACTCCCTCGTGCTCTGAGAGTGCTGTCTGACCTCCCTCATGCTCTGAGTGTGCTGTCTGACCTCTCTCGTGCTCTGAGAGTGCTGCCTGACCTCCCTCGTGCTCTGAGAGTGCTGTCTGACCTCCCTTGTGCTCTGAGAGTGCTGTCTGAACTCCCTCGTGCTCTGAGAGTGCTGTCTGACCTCCCTCATGCTCTGAGTGTGCTGTCTGACCTCCCTCGTGCTCTGAGAGTGCTCTCTGACCTCCCTCATGCTCTGAGAGTGCTGTCTGACCTCCCTCGTGCTCTGAGTGTGCTGTCTGACCTCCCTCGTGCTCTGAGAGTGCTGTCTGACCTCCCTTGTGCTCTGAGAGTTCTGTCTGACCTCCCTCGTGCTCTGAGAGTGCTGTCTGACCTCCCTCATGCTCTGAGAGTGCTGTCTGACCTCCCTCGTGCTCTGAGTGTGCTGTCTGACCTCCCTCGTGCTCTGAGAGTGCTGTCTGACCTCCCTCGTGCTCTGAGAGTGCTGTCTGACCTCCCTCGTGCTCTGAGAGTGCTGTCTGACCTCCCTCGTGCTCTGAGAGTGCTGTCTCACCACCCTCGTGCTCTGAGAGTTCTGTCTGATGTCCCTCATGCTCTGAGAGTGCTGTCTGACCTCCCTCATGCTCTGAGAGTGCTCTCTGGCCTCCCTCGTGCTCTGAGAGTGCTGTCTGACCTCCCTCGTGCTCTGAGAGTGCTGTCTCACCTCCCTCGTGCTCTGAGAGTGCTCTCTGACCTCCCTCGTGCTCTGAGAGTGCTGTCTGACCTCCCTCGTGCTCTGAGTGTGCTGTCTCACCTCCCTCGTGCTCTGAGTGTGCTGTCTGACCTCCCTCGTGCTCTGAGAGTGCTGTCTGACATCCCTCGTGCTCTGAGAGTGCTGTCTGACCTCCCTCGTGCTCTGAGAGTTCTGTCTGACCTCCTTCGTGCTCTGAGAGTGCTGTCTGACCTCCCTCGTGCTCTGAGAGTGCTGTCTGACCTCCCTCGTGCTCTGAGAGTGCTGTCTGACCTCCCTCGTGCTCTGAGAGTGCTGTCTGACCTCCCTCGTGCTCTGAGAGTGCTGTCTGACCTCCCTCGTGCTCTGAGAGTGCTGTCTGACCTCCCTCATCATCTGAGAGTGCTGTCTGACCTCCCTCGTGCTCTGAGAGTGCTGTCTGACCTCCCTCGTGCTCTGAGAGTGCTGTCTGACCTCCCTCGTGCTCTGAGAGTGCTGTCTGACCTCCCTCGTGCTCTGAGAGTGCTGTCTGACCTCCCTCGTGCTCTGAGAGTGCTGTCTGACCTCCCTCATGCCCTGAGAGTGCTGTCTGACCTCCCTCGTGCTCTGAGTGTGCTGTCTGACCTCCCTCGTGCTCTGAGAGTTCTGTCTGACCTCCCTCGTGCTCCGAGTGTGCTGTCTGACCTCCCTCGTGCTCTGAGAGTGCTGTCTGACCTCCCTCGTGCTCTGAGAGTGCTGTCTGACCTCCCTTGTGCTCTGAGAGTTCTGTCTGACCTCCCTCGTGCTCTGAGAGTGCTCTCTGACCTCCCTCGTGCTCTGAGAGTGCTGTCTGACCTCCCTCGTGCTCTGAGAGTGCTGTCTGACCTCCCTCGTGCTCTGAGAGTGCTGTCTCACCACCCTCGTGCTCTGAGAGTTCGGTCTGATGTCCCTCGTGCTCTGAGAGTGCTGTCTGACCTCCCTCATGCTCTGAGAGTGCTCTCTGACCTCCCTCGTGCTCTGAGAGTGCTGTCTGACCTCCCTCGTGCTCTGAGAGTGCTTTCTCACCTCCCTCGTGCTCTGAGAGTGCTCTCTGACCTCCCTCGTGCTCTGAGAGTGCTGTCTGACCTCCCTCGTGCTCTGAGTGTGCTGTCACACCTCCCTCGTGCTCTGAGTGTGCTGTCTGACCTCCCTCGTGCTCTGAGAGTGCTGTCTGACATCCCTCATGCTCTGAGAGTGCTGTCTGACCTCCCTCATCGTCTGAGTGCTGTCTGACCTCCCTCGTGCTCTGAGAGTGCTGTCTGACCTCCCTCGTGCTCTGAGTGTGCTGTCTGATCTCCCTCATCGTCTGAGTGCTGTCTGACCTCCCTCATGCTCTGAGAGTGCTGTCTGACCTCCCTCGTGCTCTGAGAGTGCTCTCTGACCTCCCTCGTGCTCTGAGAGTGCTGTCTGACCTCCCTCGTGCTCTGAGAGTGCTCTCTGACCTCCCTCGTGCTCTGAGAGTGCTGTCTGACCTCCCTCGCACTCTGAGTGCTGTCTCACCTCCCTCGTGCTCTGAGAGTGCTGTCTGACCTCCCTCGTGCTCTGAGAGTGCTGTCTGACCTCCCTCGTGCTCTGAGAGTGCTCTCTGACCTCCCTCGTGCTCTGAGTGTGCTGTCTGACCTCCCTCGTGCTCTGAGAGTGCTGTCTGACATCCCTCATGCTCTGAGAGTGCTGTCTGACCTCCCTCATCGTCTGAGTGCTGTCTGACCTCCCTCGTGCTCTGAGAGTGCTGTCTGACCTCCCTCGTGCTCTGAGTGTGCTGTCTGATCTCCCTCATCGTCTGAGTGCTGTCTGACCTCCCTCATGCTCTGAGAGTGCTGTCTGACCTCCCTCGTGCTCTGAGAGTGCTCTCTGACCTCCCTCGTGCTCTGAGAGTGCTGTCTGACCTCCCTCGTGCTCTGAGAGTGCTCTCTGACCTCCCTCGTGCTCTGAGAGTGCTGTCTGACCTCCCTCGCACTCTGAGTGCTGTCTCACCTCCCTCGTGCTCTGAGAGTGCTGTCTGACCTCCCTCGTGCTCTGAGAGTGCTGTCTGACCTCCCTCGTGCTCTGAGAGTGCTCTCTGACCTCCCTCGTGCTCTGAGAGTGCTGTCTGACCTCCCTCGTGCTCTGAGAGTGCTGTCTGACCTCCCTCATGCCCTGAGAGTGCTGTCTGACCTCCCTCGTGCTCTGAGTGTGCTGTCTGACCTCCCTCGTGCTCTGAGAGTTCTGTCTGACCTCCCTCGTGCTCCGAGTGTGCTGTCTGACCTCCCTCGTGCTCTGAGAGTGCTGTCTGACCTCCCTCGTGCTCTGAGAGTGCTGTCTGACCTCCCTTGTGCTCTGAGAGTTCTGTCTGACCTCCCTCGTGCTCTGAGAGTGCTCTCTGACCTCCCTCGTGCTCTGAGAGTGCTGTCTGACCTCCCTCGTGCTCTGAGAGTGCTGTCTGACCTCCCTCGTGCTCTGAGAGTGCTGTCTCACCACCCTCGTGCTCTGAGAGTTCGGTCTGATGTCCCTCGTGCTCTGAGAGTGCTGTCTGACCTCCCTCATGCTCTGAGAGTGCTCTCTGACCTCCCTCGTGCTCTGAGAGTGCTGTCTGACCTCCCTCGTGCTCTGAGAGTGCTTTCTCACCTCCCTCGTGCTCTGAGAGTGCTCTCTGACCTCCCTCGTGCTCTGAGAGTGCTGTCTGACCTCCCTCGTGCTCTGAGTGTGCTGTCTCACCTCCCTCGTGCTCTGAGTGTGCTGTCTGACCTCCCTCGTGCTCTGAGAGTGCTGTCTGACATCCCTCATGCTCTGAGAGTGCTGTCTGACCTCCCTCATCGTCTGAGTGCTGTCTGACCTCCCTCGTGCTCTGAGAGTGCTGTCTGACCTCCCTCGTGCTCTGAGTGTGCTGTCTGATCTCCCTCATCGTCTGAGTGCTGTCTGACCTCCCTCATGCTCTGAGAGTGCTGTCTGACCTCCCTCGTGCTCTGAGAGTGCTCTCTGACCTCCCTCGTGCTCTGAGAGTGCTGTCTGACCTCCCTCGTGCTCTGAGAGTGCTCTCTGACCTCCCTCGTGCTCTGAGAGTGCTGTCTGACCTCCCTCGCACTCTGAGTGCTGTCTCACCTCCCTCGTGCTCTGAGAGTGCTGTCTGACCTCCCTCGTGCTCTGAGAGTGCTGTCTGACCTCCCTCGTGCTCTGAGAGTGCTCTCTGACCTCCCTCGTGCTCTGAGTGTGCTGTCTGACCTCCCTCGTGCTCTGAGAGTGCTGTCTGACATCCCTCATGCTCTGAGAGTGCTGTCTGATCTCCCTCATCGTCTGAGTGCTGTCTGACCTCCCTCATGCTCTGAGAGTGCTGTCTGACCTCCCTCGTGCTCTGAGAGTGCTCTCTGACCTCCCTCGTGCTCTGAGAGTGCTGTCTGACCTCCCTCGTGCTCTGAGAGTGCTGTCTGACCTCCCTCATGCCCTGAGAGTGCTGTCTGACCTCCCTCGTGCTCTGAGTGTGCTGTCTGACCTCCCTCGTGCTCTGAGAGTTCTGTCTGACCTCCCTCGTGCTCCGAGTGTGCTGTCTGACCTCCCTCGTGCTCTGAGAGTGCTGTCTGACCTCCCTCGTGCTCTGAGAGTGCTGTCTGACCTCCCTTGTGCTCTGAGAGTTCTGTCTGACCTCCCTCGTGCTCTGAGAGTGCTCTCTGACCTCCCTCGTGCTCTGAGAGTGCTGTCTGACCTCCCTCGTGCTCTGAGAGTGCTGTCTGACCTCCCTCGTGCTCTGAGAGTGCTGTCTCACCACCCTCGTGCTCTGAGAGTTCGGTCTGATGTCCCTCGTGCTCTGAGAGTGCTGTCTGACCTCCCTCATGCTCTGAGAGTGCTCACTGACCTCCCTCGTGCTCTGAGAGTGCTGTCTGACCTCCCTCGTGCTCTGAGAGTGCTTTCTCACCTCCCTCGTGCTCTGAGAGTGCTCTCTGACCTCCCTCGTGCTCTGAGAGTGCTGTCTGACCTCCCTCGTGCTCTGAGTGTGCTGTCTCACCTCCCTCGTGCTCTGAGTGTGCTGTCTGACCTCCCTCGTGCTCTGAGAGTGCTGTCTGACATCCCTCATGCTCTGAGAGTGCTGTCTGACCTCCCTCATCGTCTGAGTGCTGTCTGACCTCCCTCGTGCTCTGAGAGTGCTGTCTGACCTCCCTCGTGCTCTGAGTGTGCTGTCTGATCTCCCTCATCGTCTGAGTGCTGTCTGACCTCCCTCATGCTCTGAGAGTGCTGTCTGACCTCCCTCGTGCTCTGAGAGTGCTCTCTGACCTCCCTCGTGCTCTGAGAGTGCTGTCTGACCTCCCTCGTGCTCTGAGAGTGCTCTCTGACCTCCCTCGTGCTCTGAGAGTGCTGTCTGACCTCCCTCGCACTCTGAGTGCTGTCTCACCTCCCTCGTGCTCTGAGAGTGCTGTCTGACCTCCCTCGTGCTCTGAGAGTGCTGTCTGACCTCCCTCGTGCTCTGAGAGTGCTCTCTGACCTCCCTCGTGCTCTGAGTGTGCTGTCTGACCTCCCTCGTGCTCTGAGAGTGCTGTCTGACATCCCTCATGCTCTGAGAGTGCTGTCTGACCTCCCTCATCGTCTGAGTGCTGTCTGACCTCCCTCGTGCTCTGTGAGTGCTGTCTGACCTCCCTCGTGCTCTGAGTGTGCTGTCTGATCTCCCTCATCGTCTGAGTGCTGTCTGACCTCCCTCATGCTCTGAGAGTGCTGTCTGACCTCCCTCGTGCTCTGAGAGTGCTCTCTGACCTCCCTCGTGCTCTGAGAGTGCTGTCTGACCTCCCTCGTGCTCTGAGAGTGCTCTCTGACCTCCCTCGTGCTCTGAGAGTGCTGTCTGACCTCCCTCGCACTCTGAGTGCTGTCTCACCTCCCTCGTGCTCTGAGAGTGCTGTCTGACCTCCCTCGTGCTCTGAGAGTGCTGTCTGACCTCCCTCGTGCTCTGAGAGTGCTCTCTGACCTCCCTCGTGCTCTGAGAGTGCTGTCTGACCTCCCTCGTGCTCTGAGAGTGCTGTCTGACCTCCCTCATGCCCTGAGAGTGCTGTCTGACCTCCCTCGTGCTCTGAGTGTGCTGTCTGACCTCCCTCGTGCTCTGAGAGTTCTGTCTGACCTCCCTCGTGCTCCGAGTGTGCTGTCTGACCTCCCTCGTGCTCTGAGAGTGCTGTCTGACCTCCCTCGTGCTCTGAGAGTGCTGTCTGACCTCCCTTGTGCTCTGAGAGTTCTGTCTGACCTCCCTCGTGCTCTGAGAGTGCTCTCTGACCTCCCTCGTGCTCTGAGAGTGCTGTCTGACCTCCCTCGTGCTCTGAGAGTGCTGTCTGACCTCCCTCGTGCTCTGAGAGTGCTGTCTCACCACCCTCGTGCTCTGAGAGTTCGGTCTGATGTCCCTCGTGCTCTGAGAGTGCTGTCTGACCTCCCTCATGCTCTGAGAGTGCTCTCTGACCTCCCTCGTGCTCTGAGAGTGCTGTCTGACCTCCCTCGTGCTCTGAGAGTGCTTTCTCACCTCCCTCGTGCTCTGAGAGTGCTCTCTGACCTCCCTCGTGCTCTGAGAGTGCTGTCTGACCTCCCTCGTGCTCTGAGTGTGCTGTCTCACCTCCCTCGTGCTCTGAGTGTGCTGTCTGACCTCCCTCGTGCTCTGAGAGTGCTGTCTGACATCCCTCATGCTCTGAGAGTGCTGTCTGACCTCCCTCATCGTCTGAGTGCTGTCTGACCTCCCTCGTGCTCTGAGAGTGCTGTCTGACCTCCCTCGTGCTCTGAGTGTGCTGTCTGATCTCCCTCATCGTCTGAGTGCTGTCTGACCTCCCTCATGCTCTGAGAGTGCTGTCTGACCTCCCTCGTGCTCTGAGAGTGCTCTCTGACCTCCCTCGTGCTCTGAGAGTGCTGTCTGACCTCCCTCGTGCTCTGAGAGTGCTGTCTGACCTCCCTCGTGCTCTGAGAGTGCTCTCTGATCTCCCTCGTGCTCTGAGAGTGCTGTCTGACCTCCCTCGTGCTCTGAGAGTGCTCTCTGACCTCCCTCGTGCTCTGAGAGTGCTGTCTGACCTCCCTCGCACTCTGAGTGCTGTCTCACCTCCCTCGTGCTCTGAGAGTGCTGTCTGACCTCCCTCGTGCTCTGAGAGTGCTGTCTGACCTCCCTCGTGCTCTGAGAGTGCTCTCTGACCTCCCTCGTGCTCTGAGTGTGCTGTCTGACCTCCCTCGTGCTCTGAGAGTGCTGTCTGACATCCCTCATGCTCTGAGAGTGCTGTCTGACCTCCCTCATCGTCTGAGTGCTGTCTGACCTCCCTCGTGCTCTGAGAGTGCTGTCTGACCTCCCTCGTGCTCTGAGTGTGCTGTCTGATCTCCCTCATCGTCTGAGTGCTGTCTGACCTCCCTCATGCTCTGAGAGTGCTGTCTGACCTCCCTCGTGCTCTGAGAGTGCTCTCTGACCTCCCTCGTGCTCTGAGAGTGCTGTCTGACCTCCCTCGTGCTCTGAGAGTGCTGTCTGACCTCCCTCATGCCCTGAGAGTGCTGTCTGACCTCCCTCGTGCTCTGAGTGTGCTGTCTGACCTCCCTCGTGCTCTGAGAGTTCTGTCTGACCTCCCTCGTGCTCCGAGTGTGCTGTCTGACCTCCCTCGTGCTCTGAGAGTGCTGTCTGACCTCCCTCGTGCTCTGAGAGTGCTGTCTGACCTCCCTTGTGCTCTGAGAGTTCTGTCTGACCTCCCTCGTGCTCTGAGAGTGCTCTCTGACCTCCCTCGTGCTCTGAGAGTGCTGTCTGACCTCCCTCGTGCTCTGAGAGTGCTGTCTGACCTCCCTCGTGCTCTGAGAGTGCTGTCTCACCACCCTCGTGCTCTGAGAGTTCGGTCTGATGTCCCTCGTGCTCTGAGAGTGCTGTCTGACCTCCCTCATGCTCTGAGAGTGCTCTCTGACCTCCCTCGTGCTCTGAGAGTGCTGTCTGACCTCCCTCGTGCTCTGAGAGTGCTTTCTCACCTCCCTCGTGCTCTGAGAGTGCTCTCTGACCTCCCTCGTGCTCTGAGAGTGCTGTCTGACCTCCCTCGTGCTCTGAGTGTGCTGTCTCACCTCCCTCGTGCTCTGAGTGTGCTGTCTGACCTCCCTCGTGCTCTGAGAGTGCTGTCTGACATCCCTCATGCTCTGAGAGTGCTGTCTGACCTCCCTCATCGTCTGAGTGCTGTCTGACCTCCCTCGTGCTCTGAGAGTGCTGTCTGACCTCCCTCGTGCTCTGAGTGTGCTGTCTGATCTCCCTCATCGTCTGAGTGCTGTCTGACCTCCCTCATGCTCTGAGAGTGCTGTCTGACATCCCTCGTGCTCTGAGAGTGCTCTCTGACCTCCCTCGTGCTCTGAGAGTGCTGTCTGACCTCCCTCGTGCTCTGAGAGTGCTCTCTGACCTCCCTCGTGCTCTGAGAGTGCTGTCTGACCTCCCTCGCACTCTGAGTGCTGTCTCACCTCCCTCGTGCTCTGAGAGTGCTGTCTGACCTCCCTCGTGCTCTGAGAGTGCTGTCTGACCTCCCTCGTGCTCTGAGAGTGCTCTCTGACCTCCCTCGTGCTCTGAGTGTGCTGTCTGACCTCCCTCGTGCTCTGAGAGTGCTGTCTGACATCCCTCATGCTCTGAGAGTGCTGTCTGACCTCCCTCATCGTCTGAGTGCTGTCTGACCTCCCTCGTGCTCTGAGAGTGCTGTCTGACCTCCCTCGTGCTCTGAGTGTGCTGTCTGATCTCCCTCATCGTCTGAGTGCTGTCTGACCTCCCTCATGCTCTGAGAGTGCTGTCTGACCTCCCTCGTGCTCTGAGAGTGCTCTCTGACCTCCCTCGTGCTCTGAGAGTGCTGTCTGACCTCCCTCGTGCTCTGAGAGTGCTCTCTGACCTCCCTCGTGCTCTGAGAGTGCTGTCTGACCTCCCTCGCACTCTGAGTGCTGTCTCACCTCCCTCGTGCTCTGAGAGTGCTGTCTGACCTCCCTCGTGCTCTGAGAGTGCTGTCTGACCTCCCTCGTGCTCTGAGAGTGCTCTCTGACCTCCCTCGTGCTCTGAGAGTGCTGTCTGACCTCCCTCGTGCTCTGAGAGTGCTGTCTGACCTCCCTCGTGCTCTGAGTGTGCTGTCTGACCTCCCTCGTGCTCTGAGAGTGCTGTCTGACATCCCTCATGCTCTGAGAGTGCTGTCTGACCTCCCTCATCGTCTGAGTGCTGTCTGACCTCCCTCGTGCTCTGAGAGTGCTGTCTGACCTCCCTCGTGCTCTGAGTGTGCTGTCTGATCTCACTCGTGCTCTGAGTGTGCTGTCTGACCTCCCTCGTGCTCTGAGAGTGCTGTCTGACAACCCTCGTGCTCTGAGAGTGCTGTCTGACCTCCCTCATCGTCTGAGTGCTGTCTGACCTCCCTCGTGCTCTGAGAGTGCTGTCTGACCTCCCTCGTGCTCTGAGTGTGCTGTCTGACCTCCCTCATCGTCTGAGTGCTGTCTGACCTCCCTCGTGCTCTGAGAGTGCTGTCTGACCTCCCTCGTGCTCTGAGAGTGCTCTCTGACCTCCCTCGTGCTCTGAGAGTGCTGTCTGACCTCCCTCGTGCTCTGAGAGTGCTCTCTGACCTCCCTCGTGCTCTGAGAGTGCTGTCTGACCTCCCTCGCACTCTGAGTGCTGTCTCACCTCCCTCGTGCTCTGAGAGTGCTGTCTGACCTCCCTCGTGCTCTGAGAGTGCTCTCTGACCTCCCTCGTGCTCTGAGAGTGCTGTCTGACCTCCCTCACACTCTGAGTGCTGTCTCACCTCCCTCGTGCTCTGAGTGTGCTGTCTGACCTCCCTCATCGTCTGAGTGCTGTCTGACCTCCCTCGTGCTCTGAGAGTGCTGTCTGACCTCCCTCGTGCTCTGAGAGTGCTCTCTGACCTCCCTCGTGCTCTGAGAGTGCTGTCTGACCTCCCTCGTGCTCTGAGAGTGCTCTCTGACCTCCCTCGTGCTCTGAGAGTGCTGTCTGACCTCCCTCGCACTCTGAGTGCTGTCTCACCTCCCTCGTGCTCTGAGTGTGCTGTCTGACCTCCCTCGTGCTCTGAGAGTGCTGTCTGACATCCCTCGTGCTCTGAGAGTGCTGTCTGACCTCCCTCATCGTCTGAGTGCTGTCTGACCTCCCTCGTGCTCTGAGTGTGCTGTCTGACCTCCCTCGTGCTCTGAGAGTGCTCTCTGACCTCCCTCGTGCTCTGAGAGTGCTGTCTGACCTCCGTCGCACTCTGAGTGCTGTCTGACCTCCCTCGTGCTCTGAGAGTGCTGTCTGACCTCCCTCGTGCTCTGAGAGTGCTCTCTGACCTCCCTCGTGCTCTGAGAGTGCTGTCTGACCTCCCTCGTGCTCTGAGAGTGCTCTCTGACCTCCCTCGTGCTCTAAGAGTGCTGTCTGACCTCCCTCGCACTCTGAGTGCTGTCTCACCTCCCTCGTGCTCTGAGAGTGCTGTCTGACCTCCCTCGTGCTCTGAGAGTGCTCTCTGACCTCCTTCGTGCTCTGAGAGTGCTGTCTGACCTCCCTCGCACTCTGAGTGCTGTCTCACCTCCCTCGTGCTCTGAGTGTGCTGTCTGACCTCCCTCATCGTCTGAGTGCTGTGTGACCTCCCTCGTGCTCTGAGAGTGCTGTCTGACCTCCCTCGTGCTCTGAGAGTGCTCTCTGACCTCCCTCGTGCTCTGAGAGTGCTGTCTGACCTCCCTCGTGCTCTGAGAGTGCTCTCTGACCTCCCTCGTGCTCTGAGAGTGCTGTCTGACCTCCCTCGCACTCTGAGTGCTGTCTCACCTCCCTCGTGCTCTGAGTGTGCTGTCTGACCTCCCTCGTGCTCTGAGAGTACTGTCTGACCTCCCTCGTGCTCTGAGTGCTGTCTGACCTCCCTCGTGCTCTGAGTGTTCTGTCTGACCTCCCTCGTGCTCTGAGAGTGCTGTCTGACCTCCCTCGTGCTCTGAGAGTGCTGGTTAAACTCCCTCATGCTCTGAGAGTGCTATCTGTCCTCCCTCGTGCTCTGAGAGTGCTATCTGTCCTCCCTCGTGCTCTGTGTGCTGTCTGACCTCCCTCGTGCTCTGAGAGTGCTGTCTGACCTCCCTCGTGCTATGAGAGTGCTGTCTGACCTCCCTCGTGCTCTGAGAGTGCTGTCTGACCTCCCTCGTGCTCTGAGAGTGCTGTCTGACCTCCCTCGTGCTCTGTGTGCTGTCTGACCTCCCTCGTGCTCCGAGTGTTCTGTCTGACCTCCCTCGTGCTCTGAGAGTGCTGTCTGACCTCCCTCGTGCTCTGAGAGTGCTGTCTGACCTCCCTCATGCTCTGAGAGTGCTGTCTGACCTCCCTCATCATCTGAGAGTGCTGTCTGACCTCCCTCGTGCTCTGAGAGTGCTGTCTGACCTCCCTCATGCCCTGAGAGTGCTGTCTGACCTCCCTCGTGCTCTGAGTGTGCTGTCTGACCTCCCTCGTGCTCTGAGAGTTCTGTCTGACCTCCCTCGTGCTCCGAGTGTGCTGTCTGACCTCCCTCGTGCTCTGAGAGTGCTGTCTGACCTCCCTCGTGCTCTGAGAGTTCTGTCTAACCTCCCTCGGGCTCTGAGAGTGCTGTCTGACCTCCCTCATGCTCTGAGAGTGCTGTCTGACCTCCCTCGTGCTCTGAGAGTGCTGCCTGACCTCCCTCGTGCTCTGAGAGTGCTCTCTGACCTCCCTCGTGCTCTGAGAGTGCTGTCTGACCTCCCTCGTGGTCTGAGAGTGCTGTCTGACCTCCCTCGTGCTCTGAGAGTGCTGTCTGACCTCCCACGTGCTCTGAAAGTGCTGTCTGACCTCCCTCGTGCTCTGAGAGTGCTGTCTGACCTCCCTCGTGCTCTGAGTGTGCTGTCTGACCTCCCTCGTGCTCTGAGAGTGCTGTCTGACATCCCTCGTGCTCTGAGAGTGCTGTCTGACCTCCCTCATCGTCTGAGTGCTGTCTGACCTCCCTCGTGCTCTGAGTGTGCTGTCTGACCTCCCTCGTGCTCTGAGAGTGCTCTCTGACCTCCCTCGTGCTCTGAGAGTGCTGTCTGACCTCCCTCGCACTCTGAGTGCTGTCTGACCTCCCTCGTGCTCTGAGAGTGCTGTCTGACCTCCCTCGTGCTCTGAGAGTGCTCTCTGACCTCCCTCGTGCTCTGAGAGTGCTGTCTGACCTCCCTCGTGCTCTGAGAGTGCTCTCTGACCTCCCTCGTGCTCTGAGAGTGCTGTCTGACCTCCCTCGCACTCTGAGTGCTGTCTCACCTCCCTCGTGCTCTGAGAGTGCTGTCTGACCTCCCTCGTGCTCTGAGAGTGCTCTCTGACCTCCTTCGTGCTCTGAGAGTGCTGTCTGACCTCCCTCGCACTCTGAGTGCTGTCTCACCTCCCTCGTGCTCTGAGTGTGCTGTCTGACCTCCCTCATCGTCTGAGTGCTGTCTGACCTCCCTCGTGCTCTGAGAGTGCTGTCTGACCTCCCTCGTGCTCTGAGAGTGCTCTCTGACCTCCCTCGTGCTCTGAGAGTGCTGTCTGACCTCCCTCGTGCTCTGAGAGTGCTCTCTGACCTCCCTCGTGCTCTGAGAGTGCTGTCTGACCTCCCTCGCACTCTGAGTGCTGTCTCACCTCCCTCGTGCTCTGAGTGTGCTGTCTGACCTCCCTCGTGCTCTGATAGTACTGTCTGACCTCCCTCGTGCTCTGAGTGCTGTCTGACCTCCCTCGTGCTCTGAGTGTTCTGTCTGACCTCCCTCGTGCTCTGAGAGTGCTGTCTGACCTCCCTCGTGCTCTGAGAGTGCTGGTTAAACTCCCTCATGCTCTGAGAGTGCTATCTGTCCTCCCTCGTGCTCTGAGAGTGCTATCTGTCCTCCCTCGTGCTCTGTGTGCTGTCTGACCTCCCTCGTGCTCTGAGAGTGCTGTCTGACCTCCCTCGTGCTATGAGAGTGCTGTCTGACCTCCCTCGTGCTCTGAGAGTGCTGTCTGACCTCCCTCGTGCTCTGAGAGTGCTGTCTGACCTCCCTCGTGCTCTGTGTGCTGTCTGACCTCCCTCGTGCTCCGAGTGTTCTGTCTGACCTCCCTCGTGCTCTGAGAGTGCTGTCTGACCTCCCTCGTGCTCTGAGAGTGCTGTCTGACCTCCCTCATGCTCTGAGAGTGCTGTCTGACCTCCCTCATCATCTGAGAGTGCTGTCTGACCTCCCTCGTGCTCTGAGAGTGCTGTCTGACCTCCCTCATGCCCTGAGAGTGCTGTCTGACCTCCCTCGTGCTCTGAGTGTGCTGTCTGACCTCCCTCGTGCTCTGAGAGTTCTGTCTGACCTCCCTCGTGCTCCGAGTGTGCTGTCTGATCTCCCTCGTGCTCTGAGAGTGCTGTCTGACCTCCCTCGTGCTCTGAGAGTGCTGTTTGACCTCCCTCGTGCTCTGAGAGTGCTGTTTGACCTCCCTCGTGCTCTGAGAGTGCTGTCTGACCTCCCTCATGCTCTGAGAGTGCTGTCTGACCTCCCTCGTGCTCTGAGAGTGCTGCCTGACCTCCCTCGTGCTCTGAGAGTGCTGTCTGACCTCCCTCGTGGTCTGAGAGTGCTGTCTGACCTCCCTCGTGCTCTGAGAGTGCTGTCTGACCTCCCACGTGCTCTGAAAGTGCTGTCTGACCTCCCTCTTGCTCTGAGAGTGCTGTCTGACCTCCCTCGTGCTCTGAGTGTGCTGTCTGACCTCCCTTGTGCTCTGAGAGTGCTGTCTGACCTCCATCGTGCTCTGAGTGTGCTGTCTGACCTCCATCGTGCTCTGAGTGTGCTGTCTGACCTCCTTCATGCTCTGAGTGTGCTGTCTGACCTCCATCGTGCTCTGAGTGTGCTGTCTGACCTCCCTCGTGCTCTGAGTGTGCTGTCTGACCTCCATTGTGCTCTGAGGGTGCTGTCTGACCTCCTTCGTGCTCTGAGAGTGCTGTCTGACCTCCCTCGTGCTCTGAGAGTGCTGTCTGACCTCCCTCGTGCTCTGAGAGTGCTGTCAGACCTCCCTCGTGCTCTGAGTGTGCTGTCTGTCCTCCCTCGTGCTCTGAGAGTACTGTCTGACCTCCCTCGTGCTCTGAGTGCTGTCTGACCTCCCTCGTGCTCTGAGAGTGCTGTCTGACCTCCCTCGTGCTCTGAGAGTGCTGGTTAACCTCCCTCATGCTCTGAGAGTGCTATCTGTCCTCCCTCGTGCTCTGAGAGTGCTATCTGTCCTCCCTCGTGCTCCGAGTGTGCTGTCTGTCCTCCCTCGTGCTCTGAGAGTTCTGTCTGACCTCCCTCGTGCTCTGAGAGTGCTGTCTGACCTCCCTCGTGCTCTGAGAGTGCTGTCTGACCTCCCTCGTGCTCCGAGTGTGCTGTCTGACCTCCCTCGTGCTCTGAGAGTGCTGTCTGTCCTCCCTTGTGCTCCGAGTGTGCTGTCTGTCCTCCCTCGTGCTCTGAGAGTGCTGTCTGTCCTCCGTCGTGCTCCGAGTGTGCTGTCTGTCCTCCCTCGTGCTCTGAGAGTGCTGTCTGACCTCCCTCGTGCTCTGAGAGTGCTGTCTGACCTCCATCGTGCTCTGAGAGTGCTGTCTGATGCACCATCAATAACTCTCGGAGACGGGAGGCGAACGATAGGCTTTTATTAGCTACAAGAGCCCACCACACAACATCCTGGAGACTGAGGGAGGAGCAGTGCCTCCAATCGCCTTTATACAGGGGTCAGTGGGAGGTGCCACAGTCAGTGGGAGGAGCCACAGGAGCAGTCGGCAGGGAGCGTGTCCAGACAGGTATATGTAGTTCACCACATTCACTCCCCCTTTGTTTTAAAATAGAGTTCCCATGGGGCGAAGTTTCTTACAAGTATATTTACAGGTTAAGTCTATCAGGCAGTCGAGTCTGTCGCTGCGATCTACGTAGCACTGGTGGTGATTGCACAGGTGCCGGTGGTGGTGATTGCACAGGTGCCGGTGGCTGTGATTGCACAGGTGCCGGTGGTGGTGATTGCACAGGTGCCAGTGGTGGTGATTGCACAGGTGCCGGTGGTGGTGATTGCACAGGTGCCAGTGGTGATTGCACAGGTGCCGGAGGTGGTGATTGCACAGGTGCTGGAGGTGGTGTTTGCACAGGTGCCGGTGGTGGTGATTGCACAGGTGCCAGTGGTGATTGCACAGGTGCCGGAGGTGGTGATTGCACAGGTGCCGGAGGTGGTGATTGCACAGGTGCCGGTGGTGGTGATTGCACAGGTGCCGAAGGTGGTGATTGCACAGGTACCGGTGGTGGTGATTGCACAGGTGCTGGAGGTGGTGATTGCACAGGTGCCGGTGGTGGTGATTGCACAGGTGCCGGTGGTGGTGATTGCACAGGTGCCGGTGGTGATTGCAGAGGTGCCGGTGGTGATGATTACACAGGTGCCGGTGGTGATTGCACAGGTGCCGGTGGTGGTGATTGCACAGGTGCCGGAGGTGGTGATTGCACAGGTGCCGGTGGTGGTGATTGCACAGGTGCCGGAGGTGGTGATTGCACAGGTGCCGGAGGTGGTGATTGCACAGGTGCTGGAGGTGGTGATTGCACAGGTGCCGGTGGTGGTGATTGCACAGGTGCCGGTGGTGGTGATTGCACAGGTGCCGGTGTTGATTGCACAGGTGCCGGTGGTGGTGATTGCACAGGTGCCGGTGGTGATTGCACAGATGCCAGTTGTGATTGCACCGGAGACGGTGGTGGTGCTGGCTCCGGCCTGACTGGGGGTGTCAGCCCACTAGGCGTCAGTGATCCCTCACGCGTGTGCGAGGCGCCTGGTTTGGGAGTGTCGTGAGGAGTCTGTGTAGGGCTTGGCGTGCGCGGTGTCTCGTGGGTATATACATCAGTGGGTACAGGGTTCATAGTTACCATGGAGTGTTCGGGGTAGTGGTCTGCTGCTCCTGCGGGCGCCAGGTCGCAGACAGAGACTGTGTCCTCCCGCCCATCAGGCAAGACCACGTAGGCATACTGGGGGTTAGCATGCAGGAGGTGAACCCTCTCGACCAGCGGGGAGTATTTATTACTCCTCACATGTTTACGTAGCAGCACTGGCCCCGGGGACGTCAGCCAAACTGGTAGGGTGGTCCCAGTGACAGACTTCCTAGGAAAAGAGAATAGGCGCTCGTGAGGGGTGGCATTGGTGGACGTACATAACAGGGAGCGGATAGAGTGGAGTGCCTCAGGGAGGACCTCCTGCCATCGGGAGACCGGCAACCCTTTTGAATTAAGGGCTAAAAGTGTGGCCTTCCACACTGTGGCATTCTCCCTCTCCACCTGTCCATTCCCCCGGGGATTGTAACTCGTGGTCCGACTAGTAGCAATGCCCCTAGCCAGCAGGTACCAGCGCAGCTCATCACTCATAAAGGAGGACCCTCTATGACTGTGGATATAGCAGGGATATCCAAACAGAGTGAAGAGCTGGTGCAGGGCTTTTATGACAGACGTGGTAGTGGTATCGGGGCAGGGGATGGCAAAGGGGAACCACGAGTACTCTTCAATTATGTTGAGAAAGTAGACATTGCGGTCCGTGGAGGGAAGGGGGCCCTTAAAGTCAACACTCAGTCGCTCAAAGGGGCGGGTGGCCTTGATAAGTTGCGCCTTTTCAGGACGGTAGAAGTGCGGTTTGCACTCAGCGCAGACTTGGCAGTCCCTGGTCATCGTCCTGATGTCCTCCAGGGAGTACGGCAGGTTCTGGGCTTTCACGAAATGGTAAAATCGGGTGACCCCCGGATGGCAAAGATGTGCATGGAGGGCGTATAGTTGGTCGAGCTGTGAGCTGGCACACGCTCCCCGGGATAGGGCATCAGGGGGCTCATTGAGCCTTCCAGGCTGGTACAGGATATCATAGTTGTGGGTGGAGAGTTCTATTCTCCACCACAAAATTTTATCATTTTTGATTTTGCCCCGCTGTTGGTTGCTGAACATGAACGCAACTGAGCGCTGGTCGGTCAGCAAGGTGAACCTTTTGCCGGCGAGATAGTGCCTCCAGTGCCTAATAGCTTCCACTATGGACTGGGCTTCTTTCTCCACCGCAGAGTGCCGAATTTCAGAGCCTTGAAGGGTATGAGTGAAGAATGCTATCGGCCTTCCTGCCTGATTGAGGGTAGCAGCCAGCGCGAAGTCAGAGGCGTCACTCTCTACTTGGAAGGGAATGGTCTCGTCCACCGCATGCATCGTTGCTTTGGCAATGTCCCCTTTAATGCAGCTGAAGGCCGTGCAGGACTCGGCAGAGAGGGGAAATGTGGTGGACGACCAGGGGGCGGGTCTTGTCTGCGTAATGGGGGACCCATTGGGCGTAATAGGAAAAGAAGCCCAGGCACCATCTGAGGGCTTTGAGAGTGGTGGGAAGAGGGAGTTCTAACAGGGGGCGCATACGGTCGGGATCAGGGCCATTGACCCCGTTCTCCATGACATACCCAAGGATAGCGAGTCGGGTGGTTCCGAACACACACTTGTCCCTGCTATAAGTAAGGTTCAGGGCTTTGGCCACTTGGAAAAATCATTGGAGGTTGGCGTTGTGATCCGTCCAGTCGTGACCACAGATGGTGATATTATCCAGATAGGGAAATGTGGCCTTCAGTTGGCACTGCTCCACCATCCAGTCCATTTCCCTCTGGAAGACAGAGACACCATTTGTGACACCGAAGGGGACGCGCAGGAAGTGATAGAGCCTGCCGCCCGCCTCGAAGGCAGTGTAGGGGCGGTCCTCTGGGTGGATGGGGAGCTGGTGATAAGCGGATTTCAGATCTATAGTCGAGTACACCTTGTACTGAGCTATCTGGTTGACCATATCCGTGATGCGAGGTAGGGGGTACGCGTCAAGCTGCGTGAACCTATTGATGGTCTGGCTATAGTCCACGACCATCCTATTTTTCTGCCCGGTCCGAACAACGACCACCTGGGCCCTCCAAGGACTTGTGCTTGGCTCAATGATCCCCTCCCTGAGCAGCCGCTGCACCTCCGACTGAATGAAGGCCCTGTCCCCCACGCTGTACCTCCTGCTTTTAGTTGCCACAGGTTTACAGTCGGGGGTCAGGTTGGCGAACAGCGGTGGGGGAGGGATCTTGAGGGTGGAGAGGCTGCAAATGGTGTCAGTAGCGCAGCTGTTGGCATGGTGCTGGGTGGGATGTGCGGGTCGGTGTGTGTGTGTGTGTGTGATCAGTAGCGGGGTATGTGATGAAGTCCCACAGAACTGAGGATTTCTGACAGTGAGCGGTGGGAGGGGCCCGTCATACTCCATTGTCACATTTTTCAGGTGGCTCTGGAAGTCCAGCCCCAATAGCACAGGCGCGCACAGTTGAGGCATGACCAGTAGCGCAAAGTCCCGATATTCTGTGCCCTGCACCACCAATGTCGCTACACAAACCCCCCGGATGTCTGTGGAATGCGACCCAGAAGCCATGGTGACCCTCTGGCTTACTGGCCGTGTCACGAGTCCGCAGCGTTGCACCGTGTCCGGGTCAATAAAACTCTCAGTGCTGCCTGTGTCAAACAGGCAGCTAGTCCTGTGCCCCTCCACCAGGATATCCATCATTGACCTTGCAAGCTGGTGTGGAGCGCTTTGGTCGAGGGTCACGGAGGCCAGAGTTGAACTGCCGTCTTGGTGCCCGGTAAGCACCCGTGGGTTGGAGGCGACCAAGATGACGACCCCCATGCCTTGCATGCGGCGCTGCCCGACCCCACTCGTGGTTTAGACTTACAGGCCTTGGCGAAATGGCCCTTCTTCCTGCAGCTGGAGCAGGTCGCTTCTCGGGCTGGGCAGCATTTTCGGGGGTGCTTTTCGAGTCCGCAGAAGTAACACTGCAGATTTGCGACTGGCAGCAGCCATGGTCGATTCGCCAGCGGGTTGCGGGGTCTGCAGCGTCCACGGAACCGGCGGGGAATCGCAAGCCTGGACAGTGTCAGCATCGTGCAGAGCGGCCTCCAGCGTGTCGGCCAGCTCGATCGCCGACTGTAAGGTAAGATTGGCGTTTTCTCTGAGAGTTTTTTGGTCATCGCTGTCTGACCTCCCTCGTGCTCTGAGAGTGCTGACTGACCTCCCTCGTGCTCTGAGAGTGCTGTCTGACTGATGCACCATCAATAACTCTCAGAGACAGGAGGCGAGATATCGGCTTTTATTGACTGGAAGAAAGAACAAGCAGCAATTGACCACCATGCTACATCCTGGAGAATGAGGGCCGGGCCCAGGCTCCAATCGCCTTTATACCGGGATCCGTGGGAGGAGCCACAGGAGCAGTCAGCGGGGAGCATGTCCAGACAGGTATATGTAGTTCACCACATTCACCCCCCGTTTGTTTTAAAAGAGAGTCCCCATGGGGTGAAGTTTCTTACAAGTATATTTACAGGTTAAGTCTATCAGGCAGTCGAGTCTGTCGCTGCGATCTACGTAGCACCGGTTGTGATTGCACAGGTGCTAGTGGAGATTACACAGGTGCCGGAGGTGGTGATTGCACAGGTGCCGGTGGTGGTGATTACACAGGTGCCGGTGGTGGTGATTGCACAGGTGCCGGTGGTGATTGCACAGGTGCTGGTGGTGATTGCACAGGTGCCAGAGGTGGTGATTGCACAGGTGCTGGTGGTGATTGCACAGGTGCCAGAGGTGGTGATTGCACAGATGCTGGAGGTGGCGATTGCACAGGTGCCGGTGGTGGTGATTGCACAGGTGCTGGTGGTGATTGCACAGGTGCCAGAGGTGGTGATTGCACAGATGCTGGAGGTGGTGTTTGCACAGGTGCCGGTGGTGGTGATTGCACAGGTGCCGGTGGTGATTGCACAGGTGCCAGAGGTGGTGATTGCACAGGTGCCGGTGGTGGTGATTGCACAGGTGCCGGTGGTGGTGATTGCACAGGTGCCGGTGGTGATTGCACAGGTGCCGGTGGTGGTGATTGCACAGGTGCCGGTGGTGGTGATTGCACAGGTGCCGGTGGTGATTGCACAGATGCCGGAGGTGGTGATTGCACAGGTGCCGGTGGTGATTACACAGGTGCCGGTGGTGGTGATTGCACAGGTGCCGGTGGTGATTGCACAGGTGCCGGTGGTGGTGATTGCACAGGTGCCGGTGGTGATTGCACAGGTGCCGGTGGTGGTGATTGCACAGGTGCCGGTGGTGATTGCACAGGTGCCGGTGGTGGTGATTGCACAGGTGCCGGAGGTGGTGATTGTACAGATGCCGGAGGTGGTGATTGCACAGATGCCGGAGGTGGTGATTGCACAGGTGCTGGAGGTGGTGATTGCACAGATGCCGGTGGTGGTGATTGCACAGGTGCCGGAGGTGGTGATTGTACAGATGCCGGAGGTGGTGATTGTACAGATGCCGGAGGTGGTGATTGTACAGATGCCGGTGGTGGTGATTGCACAGGTGCCGGTGGTGATTGTACAGATGCCGGAGGTGGTGATTGCACAGGTGCCGGTGGTGGTGATTGCACAGGTGCCGGAGGTGGTGATTGCACAGGTGCCGGTGGTGATTGCACAGGTGCCGGTGGTGATTGCACAGGTGCCGGTGGTGGTGATTGCACAGGTGCCGGTGGTGATTGCACAGGTGCCAGAGGTGGTGATTGCACAGGTGCCGGAGGTGGTGATTGCACAGGTGCCGGTGGTGATTGCACAGGTGCCGGTGGTGATTGCACAGGTGCCGGAGGTGGTGATTGCACAGGTGCCGGAGGTGGTGATTGCACAGGTGCCGGTGGTGGTGATTGCACAGGTGCCGGTGGTGATTGCACAGGTGCCGGAGGTGGTGATTGCACAGGTGCCGGTGGTGGTGATTGCACAGGTGCCGGTGGTGATTGCACAGATGCTGGAGGTGGTGATTGCACAGGTGCCGGAGGTGGTGATTGCACAGGTGCCGGTGGCTGTGATTGCACAGGTGCCGGTGGTGGTGATTGCACAGGTGCCGGAGGTGGTGATTGCACAGGTGCCGGTGGTGATTGCACAGATGCTGGAGGTGGTGATTGCACAGGTGCCGGAGGTGGTGATTGCACAGGTGCCGGTGGCTGTGATTGCACAGGTGCCGGTGGTGGTGATTGCACAGGTGCCGGAGGTGGTGATTGCACAGGTGCCGGTGGCTGTGATTGCACAGGTGCCGGTGGTGGTGATTGCACAGGTGCCGGAGGTGGTGATTGCACAGGTGCCGGTGGTGGTGATTGCACAGGTGCCGGAGGTGGTGATTGCACAGGTGCCGGTGGTGGTGATTGCACAGGTGCTGGAGGTGGTGATTGCACAGGTGCCGGTGGTGATTACACAGGTGCCGGTGGTGATTGCACAGGTGCCGGTGGTGATTGCACAGGTGCCGGTGGTGATTGCACCGGAGACGGTGGTTGTGCTGGTTCCGGCCTGACTGGGGGTGTCAGCCCACTAGGCGTCAGTGATCCCTCACGCGCGTGCGAGGCGCCTGGTATAGGAGTGTTGTGAGGAGTCTGTGTAGGGCTCGGTGTGCGCGGTGTCACCTCGGGTACAGGGTTCATAGTTACCGTGGAGTGTACGGGGTAGTGGTCTGCTGCTCCTGCAGGCGCCAGGTCGCGGACGGAGACCGTGTCCTCCCGCCCATCAGGTAAGACCACATAGGCATACTGGGGTTCGCATGTAGAAGGTGAACCCTCTCGACCAGCGGGGAGTATTTATTGCTTCTCACATGTTTACGTAGCAGCACTGGCCCTGGGGACGTCAGCCAAACTGGTAGGGTGGTCCCAGTGGCAGACTTCCTGGGAAAAGAGAATAGGCGCTCGTGAGGGGTGGCATTGGTGGACGTACATAACAGGGAGCGGATAGAGTGGAGTGCCTCAGGGAGGACCTCCTGCCATCGGGAGACCGGCAACCCTTTTGACTTAAGGGCTAAAAGTGTGGCCTTCCACACTGTGGCATTCTCCCTCTCCACCTGTCCATTTCCCTGGGGATTATAACTCGTGGTCCGACTAGTAGCAATGCCCCTACTGGCGCAGCTCATCACTCATAAAGGAGGACCCTCTATCACTGTGGATATAGCAGGGATATCCGAACAGAGTGAAGAGCTGGTGCAGGGCTTTTATGACGGACGTGGTAGTAGTGTCGGGGCAGGGAACGGCAAAGGGGAATCGCGAGTACTCGTCAATTATGTTGAGAAAGTAGACATTGCAATCGGTGGAGGGAAGGGGGCCCTTAAAGTCAACACTCAGTCGCTCAAAAGGGCGGGTGGCCTTGATAAGTTGCGCCTTTTCAGGACGGTAGAAGTGCGGTTTGCACTCAGCGCAGACTTGGCAGTCCTTGGTCATCGTCCTGATGTCCTCCAGGGAGTACGGCAGGTTCCGGGCTTTCACGAAATGGTAAAATCGGGTGACCCCCGGATGGCAAAGATGTGCATGGAGGGCGTATAGCTGGTCGAGCTGTGAGCTGGCACACGCTCCCCGGGATAGGGCATCAGGGGGCTCATTGAGCCTTCCAGGCCGATACAGGATATCATAGTTGTAGGTGGAGAGTTCTATTCTCCACCGCAAAATTTTATCATTTTTGATTTTGCCCCGCTGTTGGTTGCTGAACATGAATGCAACTGAGCGCTGGTCGGTCAGCAAGGTGAACCTTTTGCCGGCGAGATAGTGCCTCCAGTGCCTAATAGCTTCCACTATGGCCTGGGCTTCTTTCTCCACCGCGGAGTGCCGAATTTCAGAGCCTTGAAGGGTACGAGAGAAGAATGCTACCAGCCTTCCTGCCTGATTGAGGGTAGCAGCCAGCGCGAAGTCAGAGGCGTCACTCTCTACTTGGAAGGGAATGGTCTCATCCACCGCATGCATCGTTGCTTTGGCAAGTTCCCCTTTATTGCAGCTGAAGGCCGCGCGGGCCTCGGCAGAGGGGGGAAATGTGGTGGACTTGACCAGGGGGCGGGTCTTGTCTGCGTAATGGGGGACCCATTGGGCGTAATAGGAAAAGAAGCCCAGGCACCGTCTGAGGGCTTTGAGAGTGGTGGGAAGAGGGAGTTCTAACAGGGGGCGCATACGGTCGGGGTCAGGGCCAATGACCCCGTTCTCCATGACATACCCAAGGATAGCGAGTCGGGTGGTTCCGAACACACACTTGTCCCTGCTATAAGTAAGGTTCAGGGCTTTGGCCACTTGGAAAAGTCGTTGGAGGTTGGCGTTGTGATCCGACCAGTCGTGACCACAGATGGTGATGTTATCCAGATAGGGAAATGTGGCCTTCAGTTGGCACTGCTCCACCATCCGGTCCATTTCCCTCTGGAAGACAGAGACACCATTTGTGACACTGAATGGGACGCGCAGGAAGTGATAGAGCCTGCCGCCCGCCTCGAAGGCGGTGTAGGGGCGGTCCTCTGGGCGGATGGGGAGCTGGTGATAAGCGGATTTCAGATCTATTGTCGAGTACACCTTGTACTGAGCTATCTGGTTGACCATATCCGTGATGCGGGGTAGGGGGTACGCGTCAAGCTGTGTGAACCTATTGATGGTCTGGCTATAGTCCACGACCATCCTATTTTTCTGCCCGGTCCGAACAACGACCACCTGGGCCCTCCAAGGACTTGTGCTTGGCTCAATGATCCCCTCCCTGAGCAGCCGCTGCACCTCCGACTGAATGAAGGCCCTGTCCCCCACGCTGTACCTCCTGCTTTTAGTTGCCACAGGTTTACAGTCGGGGGTCAGGTTGGCGAACAGCGGTGGGGGAGGGATCTTGAGGGTGGAGAGGCTGCAAGTGGTGTCAGTAGCGCAGCTGTCGGTATGGTACTGGGTGGGATGTGCGGGTCGATGTGTATGTGTGTATGGTCAGTAGCGGGGTATGTGACGAAGTCCCACCAAACTGAGGATTCCTGACAGTGAGCGGTGGGAGGGGCCCGTCATACTCCATTGTCACATTTTTCAGGTGGCTCTGGAAGTCCAGCCCCAATAGCACAGGTGCACACAGTTGAGGCATGACCAGTAGCGCAAAGTCCCGATATTCTGTGCCCTGCACCACCAATGTCGCTACACAACCCCCCCGGGTGTCTGTGGAATGCGACCCAGAAGCCATGGTGACCCTCTGGCTTACTGGCCGTGTCACGAGTCCGCAGCGTTGCACCGTGTCCGGGTGAATAAAACTCTCAGTGCTGCCCGTGTCAAACAGGCAGCTAGTCCTGTGCCCCTCCACCAGGATGTCCATCATTGACCTTGCAAGCTAGTGTGGAGCGCTTTGGTCGAGGGTCACGGAGGCCAGAGTTGAACTGCCGTCTTGGTGCCCGGTAAGCACCCGTGGGTTGGAGGCGACCAAGATGACGACCCCCATGCCTTGCATGTGGCGCTGCCCGACCCCGCTCGTGGTTTAGACTTACAGGCCTTGGCGAAATGGCCCTTCTTCCTGCAGCTGGAGCAGGTCGCTTCTCGGGCCGGGCAGCATTTTCGGGGGTGCTTTTCGAGTCCGCAGAAGTAACACTGCGCGGACTTGCGACTGGCAGCAGCTGTGGTCGGGTTCGGGGAGTTCGTGGACTTGTGACTGGCAGCGGCGTTGGCGAATTCGCTCACGGGAACCGGCGGCGGCGGGGTCTGAGGTGTCCACGGAACCGGCGGGGAATCGCGCGGCTGGACAGCGTCAGCGTTGTGCAGAGCAGCCTCCAGCGTGTCGGCCGTCTTGATTGCCGAGCGTAAGGTAAGATCAGCATTTTCCAGCGGCCGCTGGCGCACATACACTGACCTAATTCCGGTCACAAAGGCGTCTCGTACCAAGAGTCTTTTGAGGGCGTCCAGTGCCCCTTGGTAGGTTGGCAGGTCCCTGATAAGGGAGAATACTTTCGGACTTACTCTAGATAGTAATATTTTGTACTTCGTGGCAGGCTCAGTCACTGGAACCTGTTCCAAGTATGACTGCAAGCATGCAAGACAGAGTTCAAAGGCAAGAGCTGCTTCGGAGTCTTGAGGATCAAGGTCTAATTTTTCGGGACGTAAAATGCTGTCCATGTTTTAAACTTCTAGCCAATAAAATTGATGCACCATCAATAACTCTTGGAGACGTGAGGCAAGATATAGGCTTTTATTGACTGGAAGAAAGAACAAGCAGCAATCGACCACCACACTACATCCTGGATACTGAGGCCGGGGCCCAGGCTCCAATCGCCTTTATACCGGGGTCAGTGGGAGGAGCCACAGGAGCAGTCAGCGGGGGGGGGGGGGCGTGTCCAGACAGGTATATGCAGTTCACTACATTCACCCCCAGTTCACCACACTGACCTCCCTCATGCTCTGAGAGTGCTGTCTGACCTCCCTCATGCTCTGAGAGTGCTGTCTGACCTCCCTCGAGCTCTGAGAGTGCTGTCTGACCTCCCTCGGGCTCTGAGAGTGCTGTCTGACCTCCTTCGTGCTCTGAGAGTGCTGTCTGACCTCCTTCGTGCTATGAGAGTGCTTTCTGTCCTCCCTCGTGCTCTGAGTGTGCTGTCTGACCTCCCTCGAGCTCTGAGAGTGCTGTCTGACATCCCTCGTGCTCTGAGAGTGCTGTCTGACCTCCCTCGGGCTCTGAGAGTGCTGTCTGACCTCCCTCGTGCTCCAAGAGTGCTGTCTGACCTCACTCGGGCTCTGAGAGTGCTGTCTGACCTCCTTCGTGCTATGAGAGTGCTTTCTGTCCTCCCTCGTGCTCTGAGTGTGCTGTCTGACCTCCCTCGAGCTCTGAGAGTGCTGTCTGACATCCCTCGTGCTCTGAGAGTGCTGTCTGACCTCCCTCGGGCTCTGAGAGTGCTGTCTGACCTCCCTCGTGCTCTGAGAGTGCTGTCTGACCTCACTCGGGCTCTGAGAGTGCTGTCTGACCTCCCTCGTGCTCTGAGAGTGCTGTCTGACCTCCCTCGTGCTCTGAGAGTGCTGTCTGACCTCCCTCGTGCTCTGAGAGTGCTGTCTGACCTCCTTCGTGCTCTGAGAGTGCTGTCTGACCACCCTCGTGCTCTGAGTGTGCTGTCTGACCTCCCTCATGCTCTGAGAGTGCTGTCTGACCTCCCTCGTGCTCTGAGTGTGCTGTCTGACCTCCCTCGTGCTCTGAGAGTGCTGTCTGACCTCCCTCATGCTCTGAGTGTGCTGTCTGACCTCCCTCGGGCTCTGAGAGTGCTGTCTGACCACCCTCGTGCTCTGAGAGTGCTGTCTGACCTCCCTCGTGCTCTGAGAGTGCTGTCTGACCTCCCTCGTGCTCTGAGAGTGCTGTCTGACCTCCCTCGTGCTCTGAGAGTGCTGTCTGACCTCCTTCGTGCTCTGAGAGTGCTGTCTGACCTCCTTCGTGCTCTAAGAGTGCTGTCTGACCTCCCTCGCGCTCTGAGAGTGCTGTCTGACCTCCCTCGTGCTCTGAGAGTGCTGTCTGACCTCCCTCGTGCTCTGAGAGTGCTGTCTGACCTCCCTCGTGCTCTGAGAGTGCTGTCTGACCTCCCTCGGGCTCTGAGAGTGCTGTGTGACCTCCCTCGTGCTCTGAGAATGCTGTCTGACATCCCTCGTGCTCTGAGAGTGCTGTCTGACCTCCCTCGTGCTCTGAGAGTGCTGTCTGACCTCCTTCGTGCTCTGAGAGTGCTGTCTGACCTCCCTCGTGCTCTGAGAGTGCTGTCTGACCTCCCTCGTGCTCTGAGAGTGCTGTCTGACCTCCCTCGTGCTCTGAGAGTGCTGTCTGACCTCCCTCGTGCTCTGAGTGTGCTGTCTGACCTCCCTCGTGCTCTGAGAGTGCTGTCTGACCTCCCTCGGGCTCTGAGAGTGCTGTCTGACCTCCCTCGTGCTCTGAGAGTGCTGTCTGACCTCCTTCGTGCTCTGAGAGTGCTCTCTGACCTCCCTCGTGCTCTGAGAGTGCTGTCTGACCTCCCTCGTGCTCTGAGAGTGCTGTCTGACCTCCTTCGTGCTCTGAGAGTGCTCTCTGACCTCCCTCGTGCTCTGAGAGTGCTGTCTGACCTCCCTCGTGCTCTGAGAGTGCTGTCTGACCTCCCTCATGCTCTGAGAGTGCTGTCTGACCTCCCTCGTGCTCTGAGTGTGCTGTCTGACCTCCCTCGTGCTCTGAGAGTGCTGTCTGACCTCCCTCGGGCTCTGAGAGTGCTGTCTGACCTCCCTCGTGCTCTGAGAGTGCTGTCTGACCTCCTTCGTGCTCTGAGAGTGCTCTCTGACCTCCCTCGTGCTCTGAGAGTGCTGTCTGACCTCCTTCGTGCTCTGAGAGTGCTGTCTGACCTCCCTCGTGCTCTGAGAGTGCTGTCTGACCTCCCTCGGGCTCTGAGAGTGCTGTCTGACCTCCCTCGTGCTCTGAGAGTGCTGTCTGACCTCCCTCGTGCTCTGAGAGTTCTGTCTGACCTCCCTCGTGCTCTGAGACTGCTGTCTGACGTCCCTCGTGCTCTGAGAGTGCTGTCTGACCTCCCTCGTGCTCTGAGAGTTCTGTCTGACCTCCCTTGTGCTCTGAGAGTTCTGTCTGACCTCCCTCGTGCTCTGAGAGTTCTGTCTGACCTCCCTCGTGCTCTGAGAGTGCTGTCTGACCTCCCTCGTGCTCTGAGAGTGCTGTCTGAACTCCCTCGTGCTCTGAGAGTGCTGTCTGACCTCCCTCGTGCTCTGAGAGTGCTGTCTGACCTTCTTCGTGCTCTGAGAGTGCTGTCTGACCTCCCTCGTGCTCTGAGAGTTCTGTCTGACCTCCCCCGTGATCTGAGAGTGCTGTCTGACCTCTTTCGTGCTCTGAGAGTTCTGTCTGACCTCCCTCGTGCTCTGAGAGTGCTGTCTGAACTCCCTCGTGCTCTGAGAGTTCTGTCTGACCTCCCTTGTGCTCTGAGAGTGCTGTCTGACCTCCCTCGTGCTCTGAGTGTGCTGTCTGACCTCCCTCGTGCTCTGAGTGTACTGTCTGACCACCCACGTGCTCTGAGAGTGCTGTCTGACCTCCCTCGTGCTCTGAGAGTGCTGTCTGACCTCCTTCGTGCTATGAGAGTGCTTTCTGTCCTCCCTCGTGCTCTGAGTGTGCTGTCTGACCTCCCTCGAGCTCTGAGAGTGCTGTCTGACATCCCTCGTGCTCTGAGAGTGCTGTCTGACCTCCCTCGGGCTCTGAGAGTGCTGTCTGACCTCCCTCGTGCTCCAAGAGTGCTGTCTGACCTCCCTCGGGCTCTGAGAGTGCTGTCTGACCTCCCTCGTGCTCTGAGAGTGCTGTCTGACCTCACTCGGGCTCTGAGAGTGCTGTCTGACCTCCCTCGTGCTCTGAGAGTGCTGTCTGACCTCCCTCGTGCTCTGAGAGTGCTGTCTGACCTCCCTCGTGCTCTGAGAGTGCTGTCTGACCTCCTTCGTGCTCTGAGAGTGCTGTCTGACCACCCTCGTGCTCTGAGTGTGCTGTCTGACCTCCCTCATGCTCTGAGAGTGCTGTCTGACCTCCCTCGTGCTCTGAGTGTGCTGTCTGACCTCCCTCGTGCTCTGAGAGTGCTGTCTGACCTCCCTCATGCTCTGAGTGTGCTGTCTGACCTCCCTCGGGCTCTGAGAGTGCTGTCTGACCACCCTCGTGCTCTGAGAGTGCTGTCTGACCTCCCTCGTGCTCTGAGAGTGCTGTCTGACCTCCCTCGTGCTCTGAGAGTGCTGTCTGACCTCCCTCGTGCTCTGAGAGTGCTGTCTGACCTCCTTCGTGCTCTGAGAGTGCTGTCTGACCTCCTTCGTGCTCTAAGAGTGCTGTCTGACCTCCCTCGCGCTCTGAGAGTGCTGTCTGACCTCCCTCGTGCTCTGAGAGTGCTGTCTGACCTCCCTCGTGCTCTGAGAGTGCTGTCTGACCTCCCTCGTGCTCTGAGAGTGCTGTCTGACCTCCCTCGGGCTCTGAGAGTGCTGTGTGACCTCCCTCGTGCTCTGAGAATGCTGTCTGACATCCCTCGTGCTCTGAGAGTGCTGTCTGACCTCCCTCGTGCTCTGAGAGTGCTGTCTGACCTCCTTCGTGCTCTGAGAGTGCTGTCTGACCTCCCTCGTGCTCTGAGAGTGCTGTCTGACCTCCCTCGTGCTCTGAGAGTGCTGTCTGACCTCCCTCGTGCTCTGAGAGTGCTGTCTGACCTCCCTCGTGCTCTGAGTGTGCTGTCTGACCTCCCTCGTGCTCTGAGAGTGCTGTCTGACCTCCCTCGGGCTCTGAGAGTGCTGTCTGACCTCCCTCGTGCTCTGAGAGTGCTGTCTGACCTCCTTCGTGCTCTGAGAGTGCTCTCTGACCTCCCTCGTGCTCTGAGAGTGCTGTCTGACCTCCCTCGTGCTCTGAGAGTGCTGTCTGACCTCCTTCGTGCTCTGAGAGTGCTCTCTGACCTCCCTCGTGCTCTGAGAGTGCTGTCTGACCTCCCTCGTGCTCTGAGAGTGCTGTCTGACCTCCCTCGTGCTCTGAGAGTGCTGTCTGACCTCCCTCGTGCTCTGAGTGTGCTGTCTGACCTCCCTCGTGCTCTGAGAGTGCTGTCTGACCTCCCTCGGGCTCTGAGAGTGCTGTCTGACCTCCCTCGTGCTCTGAGAGTGCTGTCTGACCTCCTTCGTGCTCTGAGAGTGCTCTCTGACCTCCCTCGTGCTCTGAGAGTGCTGTCTGACCTCCTTCGTGCTCTGAGAGTGCTGTCTGACCTCCCTCGTGCTCTGAGAGTGCTGTCTGACCTCCCTCGGGCTCTGAGAGTGCTGTCTGACCTCCCTCGTGCTCTGAGAGTGCTGTCTGACCTCCCTCGTGCTCTGAGAGTTCTGTCTGACCTCCCTCGTGCTCTGAGACTGCTGTCTGACGTCCCTCGTGCTCTGAGAGTGCTGTCTGACCTCCCTCGTGCTCTGAGAGTTCTGTCTGACCTCCCTTGTGCTCTGAGAGTTCTGTCTGACCTCCCTCGTGCTCTGAGAGTTCTGTCTGACCTCCCTCGTGCTCTGAGAGTGCTGTCTGACCTCCCTCGTGCTCTGAGAGTGCTGTCTGAACTCCCTCGTGCTCTGAGAGTGCTGTCTGACCTCCCTCGTGCTCTGAGAGTGCTGTCTGACCTTCTTCGTGCTCTGAGAGTGCTGTCTGACCTCCCTCGTGCTCTGAGAGTTCTGTCTGACCTCCCCCGTGATCTGAGAGTGCTGTCTGACCTCTTTCGTGCTCTGAGAGTTCTGTCTGACCTCCCTCGTGCTCTGAGAGTGCTGTCTGAACTCCCTCGTGCTCTGAGAGTTCTGTCTGACCTCCCTTGTGCTCTGAGAGTGCTGTCTGACCTCCCTCGTGCTCTGAGTGTGCTGTCTGACCTCCCTCGTGCTCTGAGTGTACTGTCTGACCACCCACGTGCTCTGAGAGTGCTGTCTGACCTCCCTCGTGCTCTGAGAGTGTTGTCTGACCTCCCTCGTGCTCTGCATGTGCTGTCTGACCTCCCTCGTGCTCTGAGAGTGCTGTCTGACTTCCCTCGTGCTCTGAGAGTGCTGTCTGACCTCCCTCGTGCTTTGAGAGTTATGTCTGACCTCCCACGTGCTCTGAGTGTGCTGTCTGACCTCCCTCGTGCTCTGAGTGTGCTGTCTGACCTCCCTCGTGCTCTGAGAGTGCTGACTGAACTCCCTCGTGCTCTGTGTGCTGTCTGACCTCCCTCGTGCTCTGAGAGTGCTGGTTAACCTCCCTCGTGCTCTGAGTGTGCTGTCTGACCTCCCTCGTGCTCTGAGAGTGCTGTCTGACCTCCCTCGTGCTCTGAGAGTTCTGACTGACCTCACTCATGCTCTGAGAGTGCTGTCTGACCTCCCTCGTGCTCTGAGAGTTCTGTCTGACCTCCCTCGTTCTCTGAGAGTGCTGTCTGACCTCCCTCGTGCTCTGAGAGTGCTGACTGACCTCCCTCATGCTCTGTGTGCTGTCTGACGTCCCTCGTGCTCTGAGAGTGCTGGTTAACCTCCCTCGTGCTCTGAGTGTGCTGTCTGACCTCCCTCGTGCTCTGAGAGTGCTGTCTGACCTCCCTCGTGCTCTGAGAGTTCTGTCTGACCTCCCTCGTGCTCTGAGAGTGCTATTTGTCCTCCCTCGTGCTCTGTGTGCTGTCTGACCTCCCTCGTGCTCTGAGAGTGCTATCTGTCCTCCCTCGTGCTCTGTGTGCTGTCTGACCTCCCTCGTGCTCTGAGAGTGCTATCTGTCCTCCTTCGTGCTCTGAGAGTGCTGTCTGACCTCCCTCGTGCTCTGAGAGTTCTGTCTGACCTCCCTCGTTCTCTGAGAGTGCTGTCTGACCTCCCTCGTGCTCTGAGAGTGATGGTTAACATCCCTCGTGCTCTGAGAGTGCTGTCTGACCTCCCTCGTGCTCTGAGAGTGCTGTCTGAACTCCCTCGTGCTCTGAGAGTGCTGTCTGACCTCCCTCATACTCTGAGAGTGCTATCTGACCTCCCTCGTGCTCTGAGAGTTCTGTCTGACCTCCCTCATGCTCTGAGAGTGCTGTTTGACCTCCCTCGTGCTCTGAGAGTGCTGTCTGACCTCCCTCATGCTCTGAGAGTTCTGTCTAACCTCCCTCGTGCTCTGAGAGTGCTGTCTGACCTCCCTCGTGCTCTGAGAGTTCTGTCTGACCTCCCTCGTGCTCTGAGAGTTCTGTCTAACCTCCCTCGTGCTCTGAGAGTGCTGTCTGACCTCCCTCGTGCTCTGAGAGTTCTGTCTGACCTCCCTCGTGCTCTGAGAGTGCTGTCTGACCTCCCTCGTGCTTTGAGAGTTCTGTCTGACCTCCCACGTGCTCTGAGTGTGCTGTCTGACCTCCCTCGTGCTATGAGAGTGCTGTCAGACCTCCCTCGTGCTCTGAGAGTGCTGTCTGACCTCCCTCGTGCTCTGAGAGTTCTGACTGACCTCCCTCATGCTCTGAGAGTGCTGTCTGACCTCCCTCGGGCTCTGAGTGTGCTGTCTGACCTCCCTCGTTCTCTGAGAGTGCTCTGACCTCCCTCGTGCTCTGAGAGTGATGATTAACATCCCTCGTGCTCTGAGAGTGCTGTCTGACCTCCCTCGTTCTCTGAGAGTGCTGTCTGACCTCCCTCGTGCTCTGAGAGTGCTGTCTGACCTCCCTCGTGCTCTGAGAGTGCTGTCTGACCTCCCTCATACTCTGAGAGTGCTGTCTGACGTCCCTCGTGCTCTGAGAGTGCTATCTGACCTCCCCGTGCTCTGAGAGTTCTGTCTGACCTCCTTCGTGCTCTGAGAGTGCTGTTTGACCTCCCTCGTGCTCTGAGAGTGCTGTCTGATCTCCCTCGTGCTCTGAGAGTTCTGTCTGACCTCCCTCGTGCTCTGAGAGTTCTGTCTAACCTCCCTCGTGCTCTGAGAGTGCTGTCTGACCTCCCTCGTGCTCTGAGAGTGCTGTCTGACGTCCCTCGTGCTCTGAGAGTGCTGTCTGACCTCCCTCGTGCTCTGAGAGTTCTGTCTGACCTCCCTTGTGCTCTGAGAGTTCTGTCTGACCTCCCTCGTGCTCTGAGAGTTCTGTCTGACCTCCCTCCTGCTCTGAGAGTGCTGTCTGACCTCCCTCGTGCTCTGAGAGTGCTGTCTGAACTCCCTCGTGCTCTGAGAGTGCTGTCTGACCTCCCTCGTGCTCTGAGAGTGCTGTCTGACCTTCTTCGTGCTCTGAGAGTGCTGTCTGACCTCCCTCGTGCTCTGAGAGTTCTGTCTGACCTCCCCCGTGATCTGAGAGTGCTGTCTGACCTCTTTCGTGCTCTGAGAGTTCTGTCTGACCTCCCTCGTGATCTGAGAGTGCTGTCTGAACTCCCTCGTGCTCTGAGAGTTCTGTCTGACCTCCCTTGTGCTCTGAGAGTGCTGTCTGACCTCCCTCGTGCTCTGAGTGTGCTGTCTGACCTCCCTCGTGCTCTGAGTGTACTGTCTGACCACCCACGTGCTCTGAGAGTGCTGTCTGACCTCCCTCGTGCTCTGAGAGTGTTGTCTGACCTCCCTCGTGCTCTGCATGTGCTGTCTGACCTCCCTCGTGCTCTGAGAGTGCTGTCTGACTTCCCTCGTGCTCTGAGAGTGCTGTCTGACCTCCCTCGTGCTTTGAGAGTTCTGTCTGACCTCCCACGTGCTCTGAGTGTGCTGTCTGACCTCCCTCGTGCTCTGAGTGTGCTGTCTGACCTCCCTCGTGCTCTGAGAGTGCTGACTGACCTCCCTCGTGCTCTGTGTGCTGTCTGACCTCCCTCGTGCTCTGAGAGTGCTGGTTAACCTCCCTCGTGCTCTGAGTGTGCTGTCTGACCTCCCTCGTGCTCTGAGAGTGCTGTCTGACCTCCCTCGTGCTCTGAGAGTTCTGACTGACCTCACTCATGCTCTGAGAGTGCTGTCTGACCTCCCTCGTGCTCTGAGAGTTCTGTCTGACCTCCCTCGTTCTCTGAGAGTGCTGTCTGACCTCCCTCGTGCTCTGAGAGTGCTGACTGACCTCCCTCATGCTCTGTGTGCTGTCTGACGTCCCTCGTGCTCTGAGAGTGCTGGTTAACCTCCCTCGTGCTCTGAGTGTGCTGTCTGACCTCCCTCGTGCTCTGAGAGTGCTGTCTGACCTCCCTCGTGCTCTGAGAGTTCTGTCTGACCTCCCTCGTGCTCTGAGAGTGCTATTTGTCCTCCCTCGTGCTCTGTGTGCTGTCTGACCTCCCTCGTGCTCTGAGAGTGCTATCTGTCCTCCCTCGTGCTCTGTGTGCTGTCTGACCTCCCTCGTGCTCTGAGAGTGCTATCTGTCCTCCTTCGTGCTCTGAGAGTGCTGTCTGACCTCCCTCGTGCTCTGAGAGTTCTGTCTGACCTCCCTCGTTCTCTGAGAGTGCTGTCTGACCTCCCTCGTGCTCTGAGAGTGATGGTTAACATCCCTCGTGCTCTGAGAGTGCTGTCTGACCTCCCTCGTGCTCTGAGAGTGCTGTCTGAACTCCCTCGTGCTCTGAGAGTGCTGTCTGACCTCCCTCATACTCTGAGAGTGCTATCTGACCTCCCTCGTGCTCTGAGAGTTCTGTCTGACCTCCCTCATGCTCTGAGAGTGCTGTTTGACCTCCCTCGTGCTCTGAGAGTGCTGTCTGACCTCCCTCATGCTCTGAGAGTTCTGTCTAACCTCCCTCGTGCTCTGAGAGTGCTATCTGACCTCCCTCGTGCTCTGAGAGTTCTGTCTGACCTCCCTCGTGCTCTGAGAGTTCTGTCTAACCTCCCTCGTGCTCTGAGAGTGCTGTCTGACCTCCCTCGTGCTCTGAGAGTTCTGTCTGACCTCCCTCGTGCTCTGAGAGTGCTGTCTGACCTCCCTCGTGCTTTGAGAGTTCTGTCTGACCTCCCACGTGCTCTGAGTGTGCTGTCTGACCTCCCTCGTGCTATGAGAGTGCTGTCAGACCTCCCTCGTGCTCTGAGAGTGCTGTCTGACCTCCCTCGTGCTCTGAGAGTTCTGACTGACCTCCCTCATGCTCTGAGAGTGCTGTCTGACCTCCCTCGGGCTCTGAGTGTGCTGTCTGACCTCCCTCGTTCTCTGAGAGTGCTCTGACCTCCCTCGTGCTCTGAGAGTGATGATTAACATCCCTCGTGCTCTGAGAGTGCTGTCTGACCTCCCTCGTTCTCTGAGAGTGCTGTCTGACCTCCCTCGTGCTCTGAGAGTGCTGTCTGACCTCCCTCGTGCTCTGAGAGTGCTGTCTGACCTCCCTCATACTCTGAGAGTGCTGTCTGACCTCCCTCGTGCTCTGAGAGTGCTATCTGACCTCCCCGTGCTCTGAGAGTTCTGTCTGACCTCCTTCGTGCTCTGAGAGTGCTGTTTGACCTCCCTCGTGCTCTGAGAGTGCTGTCTGATCTCCCTCGTGCTCTGAGAGTTCTGTCTGACCTCCCTCGTGCTCTGAGAGTTCTGTCTAACCTCCCTCGTGCTCTGAGAGTGCTGTCTGACCTCCCTCGTGCTCTGAGAGTTCTGTCTGACCTCCCTCGTGCTCTGAGTGCTGTCTGACCTCCCTCGTGCTCTGAGAGTGCTGTCTGACCTCCCTCATGCTCTGAGAGTTCTGTCTGACCACCCTCGTGCTCTGAGAGTTCTGTCTAACCTCCCTCGTGCTCTGAGAGTGCTATCTAACATCCCTCGTGCTCTGAGAGTTCTGTCTGACCTCCCTCGTGCTCTGAGAGTGCTGTCAGACCTCCCTCGTGCTCTGAGAGTGCTGTCTGACCTCCCTCATGCTCTGAGAGTGCTGTCTGACCTCCCTCGGGCTCTGAGAGTGCTGTCTGACCTCCCTCGTTCTCTGAGAGTGCTCTGACCTCCCTCGTGCTCTGAGAGTGATGGTTAACATCCCTCGTGCTCTGAGAGTGCTGTCTGACCTCCCTCGTTCTCTGAGAGTGCTGTCTGACCTCCCTCGTGCTCTGAGAGTGCTGTCTGACCTCCCTCGTGCTCTGAGAGTGCTGTCTGACCTCCCTCATACTCTGAGAGTGCTGTCTGACCTCCCTGTGCTCTGAGAGTGCTATCTGACCTCCCTCGTGCTCTGAGAGTTCTGTCTGACCTCTTTCGCGCTCTGAGAGTGCTGTTTGACCTCCCTCGTGCTCTGAGAGTGCTGTCTGTCCTCCCTCGTGCTCTGAGAGTTCTGTCTAACCTCCCTCGTGCTCTGAGAGTGCTGTCTGACCTCCCTCGTGCTCTGAGAGTTCTGTCTGACCTCCCTCGTGCTCTGAGAGTTCTGTCTGACCTCCCTCGTGCTCTGAGAGTGCTGGCTGACCTCCCTCGTGCTCTGAGAGTTCTGTCTGACCTCCCTCGTGCTCTGAGTGCTGTCTGACCTCCCTCGTGCTCTGAGAGTGCTGTCTGACCTCCCTCGTGCTCTGAGAGTGTTGTCTGACTTCCCTCGTGCTCTGCATGTGCTGTCTGACCTCCCTCGTGCTCTGAGAGTGCTGTCTGACCTCCCTCGTGCTCTGAGAGTGCTGTCTGACCTCCCTCGTGCTCTGAGAGTTCTGACTGACCTCACTCATGCTCTGAGAGTGCTGTCTGACCTCCCTCGTGCTCTGAGAGTTCTGTCTGACCTCCCTCGTTCTCTGAGAGTGCTGTCTGACCTCCCTCGTGCTCTGAGAGTGCTGACTGACCTCCCTCATGCTCTGTGTGCTGTCTGACCTCCCTCGTGCTCTGAGAGTGCTGGTTAACCTCCCTCGTGCTCTGAGTGTGCTGTCTGACCTCCCTCGTGCTCTGAGAGTGCTGTCTGACCTCCCTCGTGCTCTGAGAGTTCTGTCTGACCTCCCTCGTGCTCTGAGAGTGCTATTTGTCCTCCCTCGTGCTCTGTGTGCTGTCTGACCTCCCTCGTGCTCTGAGAGTGCTATCTGTCCTCCTTCGTGCTCTGAGAGTGCTGTCTGACCTCCCTCGTGCTCTGAGAGTTCTGTCTGACCTCCGTCATTCTCTGAGAGTGCTGTCTGACCTCCCTCGTGCTCTGAGAGTGATGGTTAACATCCCTCGTGCTCTGAGAGTGCTGTCTGACCTCCCTCATGCTCTGAGAGTGCTGTCTGACCTCCCTCGTGCTCTGAGTGTGCTGTCTGACCTCCCTCGTGCTCTGAGAGTGCTGTCTGACCTCCCTCATACTCTGAGAGTGCTATCTGACCTCCCTCGTGCTCTGAGAGTTCTGTCTGACCTCCCTCGTGCTCTGAGAGTGCTGTTTGACCTCCCTCGTTCTCTGAGAGTGCTGTCTGACCTCCCTCATGCTCTGAGAGTTCTGTCTAACCTCCCTCGTGCTCTGAGAGTGCTGTCTGACCTCCCTCGTGCTCTGAGAGTTCTGTCTGACCTCCCTCGTGCTCTGAGAGTTCTGTCTAACCTCCCTCGTGCTCTGAGAGTGCTGTCTGACCTCCCTCGTGCTCTGAGAGTTCTGTCTGACCTCCCTCGTGCTCTGAGAGTGCTGTCTGACCTCCCTCGTGCTTTGAGAGTTCTGTCTGACCTCCCACGTGCTCTGAGTGTGCTGTCTGACCTCCCTCGTGCTATGAGAGTGCTATCAGACCTCCCTCGTGCTCTGAGAGTGCTGTCTGACCTCCCTCGTACTCTGAGAGTTCTGTCTGACCTCCCTCGTGCTCTGAGAGTGCTGTTTGACCTCCCTCGTGCTCTGAGAGTGATGGTTAACATCCCTCGTGCTCTGAGAGTGCTGTCTGACCTCCCTCGTTCTCTGAGAGTGCTGTCTGACCTCCCTCGTGCTCTGAGAGTGCTGCCTGACCTCCCTCGTGCTCTGAGAGTGCTGTCTGACCTCCCTCATACTCTGAGAGTGCTGTCTGACCTCCCTCGTGCTCTGAGAGTGCTATCTGACCTCCCTCGTGCTCTGAGAGTTCTGTCTGACCTCCTTCGTGCTCTGAGAGTGCTGTTTGACCTCCCTCGTGCTCTGAGAGTGCTGTCTGTCCTCCCTCGTGCTCTGAGAGTTCTGTCTAACCTCCCTCGTGCTCTGAGAGTGCTGTCTGACCTCCCTCGTGCTCTGAGAGTTCTGTCTGACCTCCCTCGTGCTCTGAGTGCTGTCTGACCTCCCTCGTGCTCTGAGAGTGCTGTCTGACCTCCCTCATGCTCTGAGAGTTCTGTCTGACCACCCTCGTGCTCTGAGAGTTCTGTCTAACCTCCCTCGTGCTCTGAGAGTGCTATCTGACATCCCTCGTGCTCTGAGAGTTCTGTCTGACCTCCCTCGTGCTCTGAGAGTGCTGTCAGACCTCCCTCGTGCTCTGAGAGTGCTGTCTGACCTCCCTCGTGCTCTGAGAGTTCTGACTGACCTCCCTCTTGCTCTGAGAGTGCTGTCTGACCTCCCTCGGGCTCTGAGAGTGCTGTCCGACCTCCCTCGTTCTCTGAGAGTGCTCTGACCTCCCTCGTGCTCTGAGAGTGATGGTTAACATCCCTCGTGCTCTGAGAGTGCTGTCTGACCTCCCTCGTTCTCTGAGAGTGCTGTCTGACCTCCCTCGTGCTCTGAGAGTGCTGTCTGACCTCCCTCGTGCTCTGAGAGTGCTGTCTGACCTCCCTCATACTCTGAGAGTGCTGTCTGACCTCCCTCGTGCTCTGAGAGTGCTATCTGACCTCCCTCGTGCTCTGAGAGTTCTGTCTGACCTCCTTCGTGCTCTGAGAGTGCTGTTTGACCTCCCTCGTGCTCTGAGAGTGCTGTCTGTCCTCCCTCGTGCTCTGAGAGTTCTGTCTAACCTCCCTCGTGCTCTGAGAGTGCTGTCTGACCTCCCTCGTGCTCTGAGAGTTCTGTCTGACCTCTCTCGTGCTCTGAGAGTTCTGTCTAACCTCCCTCGTGCTCTGAGAGTGCTGGCTGACCTCCCTCGTGCTCTGAGAGTGCTGTCTGACCTCCCTCATGCTCTGAGAGTGCTGTCTGACCTCCCTCGTGCTCTGAGTGTGCTGTCTGACCTCCCTCGTGCTCTGAGAGTGCTGTCTGACCTCCCTCATACTCTGAGAGTGCTATCTGACCTCCCTCGTGCTCTGAGAGTTCTGTCTGACCTCCCTCGTGCTCTGAGAGTGCTGTTTGACCTCCCTCGTTCTCTGAGAGTGCTGTCTGACCTCCCTCATGCTCTGAGAGTTCTGTCTAACCTCCCTCGTGCTCTGAGAGTGCTGTCTGACCTCCCTCGTGCTCTGAGAGTTCTGTCTGACCTCCCTCGTGCTCTGAGAGTTCTGTCTAACCTCCCTCATGCTCTGAGAGTGCTGTCTGACCTCCCTCGTGCTCTGAGAGTTCTGTCTGACCTCCCTCGTGCTCTGAGAGTGCTGTCTGACCTCCCTCGTGCTTTGAGAGTTCTGTCTGACCTCCCACGTGCTCTGAGTGTGCTGTCTGACCTCCCTCGTGCTATGAGGGTGCTATCAGACCTCCCTCGTGCTCTGAGAGTGCTGTCTGACCTCCCTCGTACTCTGAGAGTTCTGTCTGACCTCCCTCGTGCTCTGAGAGTGCTGTTTGACCTCCCTCGTGCTCTGAGAGTGATGGTTAACATCCCTCGTGCTCTGAGAGTGCTGTCTGACCTCCCTCGTTCTCTGAGAGTGCTGTCTGACCTCCCTCGTGCTCTGAGAGTGCTGCCTGACCTCCCTCGTGCTCTGAGAGTGCTGTCTGACCTCCCTCATACTCTGAGAGTGCTGTCTGACCTCCCTCGTGCTCTGAGAGTGCTATCTGACCTCCCTCGTGCTCTGAGAGTTCTGTCTGACCTCCTTCGTGCTCTGAGAGTGCTGTTTGACCTCCCTCGTGCTCTGAGAGTGCTGTCTGTCCTCCCTCGTGCTCTGAGAGTTCTGTCTAACCTCCCTCGTGCTCTGAGAGTGCTGTCTGACCTCCCTCGTGCTCTGAGAGTTCTGTCTGACCTCCCTCGTGCTCTGAGAGTTCTGTCTAACCTCCCTCGTGCTCTGAGAGTGCTGTCTGACCTCCCTCGTGCTCTGAGAGTTCTGTCTGACCTCCCTCGTGCTCTGAGTGCTGTCTGACCTCCCTCGTGCTCTGAGAGTGCTGTCTGACCTCCCTCATGCTCTGAGAGTTCTGTCTGACCACCCTCGTGCTCTGAGAGTTCTGTCTAACCTCCCTCGTGCTCTGAGAGTGCTATCTGACATCCCTCGTGCTCTGAGAGTTCTGTCTGACCTCCCTCGTGCTCTGAGAGTGCTGTCAGACCTCCCTCGTGCTCTGAGAGTGCTGTCTGACCTCCCTCGTGCTCTGAGAGTTCTGACTGACCTCCCTCTTGCTCTGAGAGTGCTGTCTGACCTCCCTCGGGCTCTGAGAGTGCTGTCCGACCTCCCTCGTTCTCTGAGAGTGCTCTGACCTCCCTCGTGCTCTGAGAGTGCTGTCTGACCTCCCTCGTGCTCTGAGAGTTCTGACTGACCTCACTCATGCTCTGAGAGTGCTGTCTGACCTCCCTCGTGCTCTGAGAGTTCTGTCTGACCTCCCTCGTTCTCTGAGAGTGCTGTCTGACCTCCCTCGTGCTCTGAGAGTGCTGACTGACCTCCCTCATGCTCTGTGTGCTGTCTGACCTCCCTCGTGCTCTGAGAGTGCTGGTTAACCTCCCTCGTGCTCTGAGTGTGCTGTCCGACCTCCCTCGTGCTCTGAGAGTGCTGTCTGACCTCCCTCGTGCTCTGAGAGTTCTGTCTGACCTCCCTCGTGCTCTGAGAGTGCTATTTGTCCTCCCTCGTGCTCTGTGTGCTGTCTGACCTCCCTCGTGCTCTGAGAGTGCTATCTGTCCTCCTTCGTGCTCTGAGAGTGCTGTCTGACCTCCCTCGTGCTCTGAGAGTTCTGTCTGACCTCCGTCATTCTCTGAGAGTGCTGTCTGACCTCCCTCGTGCTCTGAGAGTGATGGTTAACATCCCTCGTGCTCTGAGAGTGCTGTCTGACCTCCCTCATGCTCTGAGAGTGCTGTCTGACCTCCCTCGTGCTCTGAGTGTGCTGTCTGACCTCCCTCGTGCTCTGAGAGTGCTGTCTGACCTCCCTCATACTCTGAGAGTGCTATCTGACCTCCCTCGTGCTCTGAGAGTTCTGTCTGACCTCCCTCGTGCTCTGAGAGTGCTGTTTGACCTCCCTCGTTCTCTGAGAGTGCTGTCTGACCTCCCTCATGCTCTGAGAGTTCTGTCTAACCTCCCTCGTGCTCTGAGAGTGCTGTCTGACCTCCCTCGTGCTCTGAGAGTTCTGTCTGACCTCCCTCGTGCTCTGAGAGTTCTGTCTAACCTCCCTCGTGCTCTGAGAGTGCTGTCTGACCTCCCTCGTGCTCTGAGAGTTCTGTCTGACCTCCCTCGTGCTCTGAGAGTGCTGTCTGACCTCCCTCGTGCTTTGAGAGTTCTGTCTGACCTCCCACGTGCTCTGAGTGTGCTGTCTGTCCTCCCTCGTGCTATGAGAGTGCTATCAGACCTCCCTCGTGCTCTGAGAGTGCTGTCTGACCTCCCTCGTACTCTGAGAGTTCTGTCTGACCTCCCTCGTGCTCTGAGAGTGCTGTTTGACCTCCCTCGTGCTCTGAGAGTGATGGTTAACATCCCTCGTGCTCTGAGAGTGCTGTCTGACCTCCCTCGTTCTCTGAGAGTGCTGTCTGACCTCCCTCGTGCTCTGAGAGTGCTGCCTGACCTCCCTCGTGCTCTGAGAGTGCTGTCTGACCTCCCTCATACTCTGAGAGTGCTGTCTGACCTCCCTCGTGCTCTGAGAGTGCTATCTGACCTCCCTCGTGCTCTGAGAGTTCTGTCTGACCTCCTTCGTGCTCTGAGAGTGCTGTTTGACCTCCCTCGTGCTCTGAGAGTGCTGTCTGTCCTCCCTCGTGCTCTGAGAGTTCTGTCTAACCTCCCTCGTGCTCTGAGAGTGCTGTCTGACCTCCCTCGTGCTCTGAGAGTTCTGTCTGACCTCCCTCGTGCTCTGAGAGTTCTGTCTAACCTCCCTCGTGCTCTGAGAGTGCTGTCTGACCTCCCTCGTGCTCTGAGAGTTCTGTCTGACCTCCCTCGTGCTCTGAGTGCTGTCTGACCTCCCTCGTGCTCTGAGAGTGCTGTCTGACCTCCCTCATGCTCTGAGAGTTCTGTCTGACCACCCTCGTGCTCTGAGAGTTCTGTCTAACCTCCCTCGTGCTCTGAGAGTGCTATCTGACATCCCTCATGCTCTGAGAGTTCTGTCTGACCTCCCTCGTGCTCTGAGAGTGCTGTCAGACCTCCCTCGTGCTCTGAGAGTGCTGTCTGACCTCCCTCGTGCTCTGAGAGTTCTGACTGACCTCCCTCTTGCTCTGAGAGTGCTGTCTGACCTCCCTCGGGCTCTGAGAGTGCTGTCCGACCTCCCTCGTTCTCTGAGAGTGCTCTGACCTCCCTCGTGCTCTGAGAGTGATGGTTAACATCCCTCGTGCTCTGAGAGTGCTGTCTGACCTCCCTCGTTCTCTGAGAGTGCTGTCTGACCTCCCTCGTGCTCTGAGAGTGCTGTCTGACCTCCCTCGTGCTCTGAGAGTGCTGTCTGACCTCCCTCATACTCTGAGAGTGCTGTCTGACCTCCCTCGTGCTCTGAGAGTGCTATCTGACCTCCCTCGTGCTCTGAGAGTTCTGTCTGACCTCCTTCGTGCTCTGAGAGTGCTGTTTGACCTCCCTCGTGCTCTGAGAGTGCTGTCTGTCCTCCCTCGTGCTCTGAGAGTTCTGTCTAACCTCCCTCGTGCTCTGAGAGTGCTGTCTGACCTCCCTCGTGCTCTGAGAGTTCTGTCTGACCTCTCTCGTGCTCTGAGAGTTCTGTCTAACCTCCCTCGTGCTCTGAGAGTGCTGGCTGACCTCCCTCGTGCTCTGAGAGTGCTGTCTGACCTCCCTCATGCTCTGAGAGTGCTGTCTGACCTCCCTCGTGCTCTGAGTGTGCTGTCTGACCTCCCTCGTGCTCTGAGAGTGCTGTCTGACCTCCCTCATACTCTGAGAGTGCTATCTGACCTCCCTCGTGCTCTGAGAGTTCTGTCTGAACTCCCTCGTGCTCTGAGAGTGCTGTTTGACCTCCCTCGTTCTCTGAGAGTGCTGTCTGACCTCCCTCATGCTCTGAGAGTTCTGTCTAACCTCCCTCGTGCTCTGAGAGTGCTGTCTGACCTCCCTCGTGCTCTGAGAGTTCTGTCTGACCTCCCTCGTGCTCTGAGAGTTCTGTCTAACCTCCCTCGTGCTCTGAGAGTGCTGTCTGACCTCCCTCGTGCTCTGAGAGTTCTGTCTGACCTCCCTCGTGCTCTGAGAGTGCTGTCTGACCTCCCTCGTGCTTTGAGAGTTCTGTCTGACCTCCCACGTGCTCTGAGTGTGCTGTCTGACCTCCCTCGTGCTATGAGAGTGCTATCAGACCTCCCTCGTGCTCTGAGAGTGCTGTCTGACCTCCCTCGTACTCTGAGAGTTCTGTCTGACCTCCCTCGTGCTCTGAGAGTGCTGTTTGACCTCCCTCGTGCTCTGAGAGTGATGGTTAACATCCCTCGTGCTCTGAGAGTGCTGTCTGACCTCCCTCGTTCTCTGAGAGTGCTGTCTGACCTCCCTCGTGCTCTGAGAGTGCTGCCTGACCTCCCTCGTGCTCTGAGAGTGCTGTCTGACCTCCCTCATACTCTGAGAGTGCTGTCTGACCTCCCTCGTGCTCTGAGAGTGCTATCTGACCTCCCTCGTGCTCTGAGAGTTCTGTCTGACCTCCTTCGTGCTCTGAGAGTGCTGTTTGACCTCCCTCGTGCTCTGAGAGTGCTGTCTGTCCTCCCTCGTGCTCTGAGAGTTCTGTCTAACCTCCCTCGTGCTCTGAGAGTGCTGTCTGACCTCCCTCGTGCTCTGAGAGTTCTGTCTGACCTCCCTCGTGCTCTGAGAGTTCTGTCTAACCTCCCTCGTGCTCTGAGAGTGCTGTCTGACCTCCCTCGTGCTCTGAGAGTTCTGTCTGACCTCCCTCGTGCTCTGAGTGCTGTCTGACCTCCCTCGTGCTCTGAGAGTGCTGTCTGACCTCCCTCATGCTCTGAGAGTTCTGTCTGACCACCCTCGTGCTCTGAGAGTTCTGTCTAACCTCCCTCGTGCTCTGAGAGTGCTATCTGACATCCCTCGTGCTCTGAGAGTTCTGTCTGACCTCCCTCGTGCTCTGAGAGTGCTGTCAGACCTCCCTCGTGCTCTGAGAGTGCTGTCTGACCTCCCTCGTGCTCTGAGAGTTCTGACTGACCTCCCTCTTGCTCTGAGAGTGCTGTCTGACCTCCCTCGGGCTCTGAGAGTGCTGTCCGACCTCCCTCGTTCTCTGAGAGTGCTCTGACCTCCCTCGTGCTCTGAGAGTGATGGTTAACATCCCTCGTGCTCTGAGAGTGCTGTCTGACCTCCCTCGTTCTCTGAGAGTGCTGTCTGACCTCCCTCGTGCTCTGAGAGTGCTGTCTGACCTCCCTCGTGCTCTGAGAGTGCTGTCTGACCTCCCTCATACTCTGAGAGTGCTGTCTGACCTCCCTCGTGCTCTGAGAGTGCTATCTGACCTCCCTCGTGCTCTGAGAGTTCTGTCTGACCTCCTTCGTGCTCTGAGAGTGCTGTTTGACCTCCCTCGTGCTCTGAGAGTGCTGTCTGTCCTCCCTCGTGCTCTGAGAGTTCTGTCTAACCTCCCTCGTGCTCTGAGAGTGCTGTCTGACCTCCCTCGTGCTCTGAGAGTTCTGTCTGACCTCTCTCGTGCTCTGAGAGTTCTGTCTAACCTCGCTCGTGCTCTGAGAGTGCTGGCTGACCTCCCTCGTGCTCTGAGAGTTCTGTCTGACCTCCCTCGTGCTCTGAGTGCTGTCTGACCTCCCTCGTGCTCTGAGAGTGCTGTCTGACCTCCCTCGTGCTCTGAGAGTTCTGTCTAACCTCCCTCGTGCTCTGAGAGTGCTGTCTGACATCCCTCGTGCTCTGAGAGTTCTGTCTGACCTCCCTCGTGCTCTGTGTGCTGTCTGACCTCCCTCGTGCTCTGAGAGTGCTGGTTAACCTCCCTCGTGCTCTGAGTGTGCTGTCTGACCTCCCTCGTGCTCTGAGAGTGCTGTATGACCTCCCTCGTGCTCTGAGAGTTCTGACTGACCTCACCCATGCTCTGAGAGTGCTGACTGACCTCCCTCATGCTCTGTGTGCTGTCTGACCTCCCTCGTGCTCTGAGAGTGCTGGTTAACCTCCCTCGTGCTCTGAGTGTGCTGTCTGACCTCCCTCGTGCTCTGAGAGTGCTGTCTGACCTCCCTCGTGCTCTGAGAGTTCTGTCTGACCTCCCTCGTGCTCTGAGAGTGCTATTTGTCCTCCCTCGTGCTCTGTGTGCTGTCTGACCTCCCTCGTGCTCTGAGTGTGCTATCTGTCCTCCCTCGTGCTCTGTGTGCTGACTGACCTCCCTCGTGCTCTCAGTGTGCTATCTGTCCTCCTTCGTGCTCTGAGAGTGCTGTCTGACCTCCCTCGTGCTCTGAGAGTTCTGTCTGACCTCCCTCGTTCTCTGAGAGTGCTGTCTGACCTCCCTCGTGCTCTGAGAGTGATGGTTAACATCCCTCGTGCTCTGAGAGTGCTGTCTGACCTCCCTCGTGCTCTGGGAGTGCTGTCTGACCTCCCTCGTGCTCTGAGTGTGCTGTCTGACCTCCCTCGTGCTCTGAGAGTGCTGTCTGACCTCCCTCATACTCTGAGAGTGCTATCTGACCTCCCTCGTGCTCTGAGAGTTCTGTCTGACCTCCCTCGTGCTCTGAGAGTGCTGTTTGACCTCCCTCGTGCTCTGAGAGTGCTGTCTGACCTCCCTCGTGCTCTGAGAGTTCTATCTAACCTCCCTCGTGCTCTGAGAGTGCTGTCTGACCTCCCTCGTGCTCTGAGAGTTCTGTCTGACCTCCCTCGTGCTCTGAGAGTTCTGTCTAACCTCCCTCATGCTCTGAGAGTGCTGTCTGACCTCCCTCGTGCTCTGAGAGTTCTGTCTGACCTCCCTCGTGCTCTGAGAGTGCTGTCTGACCTCCCTCTTGCTTTGAGAGTTCTGTCTGACCTCCCACGTGCTCTGAGTGTGCTGTCTGACCTCCCTCGTGCTATGAGAGTGCTGTCAGACCTCCCTCGTGCTCTGAGAGTGCTGTCTGACCTCCCTCGTGCTCTGAGAGTTCTGACTGACCTCCCTCATGCTCTGAGAGTGCTGTCTGACCTCCCTCGGGCTCTGAGAGTGCTGTCTGACCTCCCTCGTTCTCTGAGAGTGCTCTGACCTCCCTCGTGCTCTGAGAGTGATGGTTAACATCCCTCGTGCTCTGAGAGTGCTGTCTGACCTCCCTCGTTCTCTGAGAGTGCTGTCTGACCTCCCTCGTGCTCTGAGAGTGCTGTCTGACCTCCCTCGTGCTCTGAGATTATTGTCTGACCTCCCTCATACTCTGAGAGTGCTGTCTGACCTCCCTCGTGCTCTGAGAGTGCTATCTGACCTCCCTCGTGCTCTGAGAGTTCTGTCTGACCTCCTTCGTGCTCTGAGAGTGCTGTTTGACCTCCCTCGTGCTCTGAGAGTGCTGTCTGTCCTCCCTCGTGCTCTGAGAGTTCTGTCTAACCTCCCTCGTGCTCTGAGAGTGCTGTCTGACCTCCCTCGTGCTCTGAGAGTTCTGTCTGACCTCCCTCGTGCTCTGAGAGTTCTGTCTAACCTCCCTCGTGCTCTGAGAGTTCTGTCTAACCTCCCTCGTGCTCTGAGAGTGCTGTCTGACATCCCTCGTGCTCTGAGAGTTCTGTCTGACCTCCCTCGTGCTCTGTGTGCTGTCTGACCTCCCTCGTGCTCTGAGAGTGCTGGTTAACCTCCCTCGTGCTCTGAGTGTGCTGTCTGACCTCCCTCGTGCTCTGAGAGTGCTGTCTGACCTCCCTCGTGCTCTGAGAGTTCTGACTGACCTCACTCATGCTCTGAGAGTGCTGTCTGACCTCCCTCGTGCTCTGAGAGTGCTGACTGACCTCCCTCATGCTCTGTGTGCTGTCTGACCTCCCTCGTGCTCTGAGAGTGCTGGTTAACCTCCCTCATGCTCTGAGTGTGCTGTCTGACCTCCCTCGTGCTCTGAGAGTGCTGTCTGACCTCCCTCGTGCTCTGAGAGTTCTGTCTGACCTCCCTCGTGCTCTGAGAGTGCTATTTGTCCTCCCTCGTGCTCTGTGTGCTGTCTGACCTCCCTCGTGCTCTGAGAGTGCTATCTGTCCTCCCTCGTGCTCTGTGTGCTGACTGACCTCCCTCGTGCTCTCAGTGTGCTATCTGTCCTCCTTCGTGCTCTGAGAGTGCTGTCTGACCTCCCTCGTGCTCTGAGAGTTCTGTCTGACCTCCCTCGTTCTCTGAGAGTGCTGTCTGACCTCCCTCGTGCTCTGAGAGTGATGGTTAACATCCCTCGTGCTCTGAGAGTGCTGTCTGACCTCCCTCGTGCTCTGAGAGTGCTGTCTGACCTCCCTCGTGCTCTGAGTGTGCTGTCTGACCTCCCTCGTGCTCTGAGAGTGCTGTCTGACCTCCCTCATACTCTGAGAGTGCTATCTGACCTCCCTCGTGCTCTGAGAGTTCTGTCTGACCTCCCTCGTGCTCTGAGAGTGCTGTTTGACCTCCCTCGTGCTCTGAGAGTGCTGTCTGACCTCCCTCGTGCTCTGAGAGTTCTGTCTAACCTCCCTCGTGCTCTGAGAGTGCTGTCTGACCTCCCTCGTGCTCTGAGAGTTCTGTCTGACCTCCCCCGTGCTCTGAGAGTTCTGTCTAACCTCCCTCGTGCTCTGAGAGTGCTGTCTGACCTCCCTCGTGCTCTGAGAGTTCTGTCTGACCTCCCTCGTGCTCTGAGAGTGCTGTCTGACCTCCCTCGTGCTCTGAGAGTGCTGTCTGACCTCCCTCTTGCTTTGAGAGTTCTGTCTGACCTCCCACGTGCTCTGAGTGTGCTGTCTGACCTCCCTCGTGCTATGAGAGTGCTGTCAGACCTCCCTCGTGCTCTGAGAGTGCTGTCTGACCTCCCTCGTGCTCTGAGAGTTCTGACTGACCTCCCTCATGCTCTGAGAGTGCTGTCTGACCTCCCTCGGGCTCTGAGAGTGCTGTCTGACCTCCCTCGTGCTCTGAGAGTGATGGTTAACATCCCTTGTGCTCTGAGAGTGCTGTCTGACCTCCCTCGTTCTCTGAGAGTGCTGTCTGACCTCCCTCGTGCTCTGAGAGTGCTGTCTGACCTCCCTCGTGCTCTGAGATTGCTGTCTGACCTCCCTCATACTCTGAGAGTGCTGTCTGACCTCCCTCGTGCTCTGAGAGTGCTATCTGACCTCCCTCGTGCTCTGAGAGTTCTGTCTGACCTCCTTCGTGCTCTGAGAGTGCTGTTTGACCTCCCTCGTGCTCTGAGAGTGCTGTCTGTCCTCCCTCGTGCTCTGAGAGTTCTGTCTAACCTCCCTCGTGCTCTGAGAGTGCTGTCTGACCTCCCTCGTGCTCTGAGAGTTCTGTCTGACCTCCCTCGTGCTCTGAGAGTTCTGTCTAACCTCCCTCGTGCTCTGAGAGTTCTGTCTGACCTCCCTCGTGCTCTGAGAGTGCTGTCTGACCTCCCTCGTGCTCTGAGAGTTCTGTCTGACCTCCCTCGTGCTCTGAGAGTGCTATTTGTCCTCCCTCGTGCTCTGTGTGCTGTCTGACCTCCCTCGTGCTCTGAGAGTGCTATCTGTCCTCCCTCGTGCTCTGTGTGCTGACTGACCTCCCTCGTGCTCTCAGTGTGCTATCTGTCCTCCTTCGTGCTCTGAGAGTGCTGTCTGACCTCCCTCGTGCTCTGAGAGTTCTGTCTGACCTCCCTCGTTCTCTGAGAGTGCTGTCTGACCTCCCTCGTGCTCTGAGAGTGATGGTTAACATCCCTCGTGCTCTGAGAGTGCTGTCAGACCTCCCTCGTGCTCTGGGAGTGCTGTCTGACCTCCCTCGTGCTCTGAGTGTGCTGTCTGACCTCCCTCGTGCTCTGAGAGTGCTGTCTGACCTCCCTCATACTCTGAGAGTGCTATCTGACCTCCCTCGTGCTCTGAGAGTTCTGTCTGACCTCCCTCGTGCTCTGAGAGTGCTGTTTGACCTCCCTCGTGCTCTGAGAGTGCTGTCTGACCTCCCTCGTGCTCTGAGAGTTCTATCTAACCTCCCTCGTGCTCTGAGAGTGCTGTCTGACCTCCCTCGTGCTCTGAGAGTTCTGTCTGACCTCCCTCGTTCTCTGAGAGTGCTGTCTGACCTCCCTCGTGCTCTGAGAGTGCTGACTGACCTCCCTCATGCTCTGTGTGCTGTCTGACCTCCCTCGTGCTCTGAGAGTGCTGGTTAACCTCCCTCGTGCTCTGAGTGTGCTGTCTGACCTCCCTCGTGCTCTGAGAGTGCTGTCTGACCTCCCTCGTGCTCTGAGAGTTCTGTCTGACCTCCCTCGTGCTCTGAGAGTGCTATTTGTCCTCCCTCGTGCTCTGTGTGCTGTCTGACCTCCCTCGTGCTCTGAGAGTGCTATCTGTCCTCCTTCGTGCTCTGAGAGTGCTGTCTGACCTCCCTCGTGCTCTGAGAGTTCTGTCTGACCTCCGTCATTCTCTGAGAGTGCTGTCTGACCTCCCTCGTGCTCTGAGAGTGATGGTTAACATCCCTCGTGCTCTGAGAGTGCTGTCTGACCTCCCTCATGCTCTGAGAGTGCTGTCTGACCTCCCTCGTGCTCTGAGTGTGCTGTCTGACCTCCCTCGTGCTCTGAGAGTGCTGTCTGACCTCCCTCATACTCTGAGAGTGCTATCTGACCTCCCTCGTGCTCTGAGAGTTCTGTCTGACCTCCCTCGTGCTCTGAGAGTGCTGTTTGACCTCCCTCGTTCTCTGAGAGTGCTGTCTGACCTCCCTCATGCTCTGAGAGTTCTGTCTAACCTCCCTCGTGCTCTGAGAGTGCTGTCTGACCTCCCTCGTGCTCTGAGAGTTCTGTCTGACCTCCCTCGTGCTCTGAGAGTTCTGTCTAACCTCCCTCGTGCTCTGAGAGTGCTGTCTGACCTCCCTCGTGCTCTGAGAGTTCTGTCTGACCTCCCTCGTGCTCTGAGAGTGCTGTCTGACCTCCCTCGTGCTTTGAGAGTTCTGTCTGACCTCCCACGTGCTCTGAGTGTGCTGTCTGACCTCCCTCGTGCTATGAGAGTGCTATCAGACCTCCCTCGTGCTCTGAGAGTGCTGTCTGACCTCCCTCGTGCTCTGAGAGTTCTGTCTGACCTCCCTCGTGCTCTGAGAGTGCTGTTTGACCTCCCTCGTGCTCTGAGAGTGATGGTTAACATCCCTCGTGCTCTGAGAGTGCTGTCTGACCTCCCTCGTTCTCTGAGAGTGCTGTCTGACCTCCCTCGTGCTCTGAGAGTGCTGCCTGACCTCCCTCGTGCTCTGAGAGTGCTGTCTGACCTCCCTCATACTCTGAGAGTGCTGTCTGACCTCCCTCGTGCTCTGAGAGTGCTATCTGACCTCCCTCGTGCTCTGAGAGTTCTGTCTGACCTCCTTCGTGCTCTGAGAGTGCTGTTTGACCTCCCTCGTGCTCTGAGAGTGCTGTCTGTCCTCCCTCGTGCTCTGAGAGTTCTGTCTAACCTCCCTCGTGCTCTGAGAGTGCTGTCTGACCTCCCTCGTGCTCTGAGAGTTCTGTCTGACCTCCCTCGTGCTCTGAGAGTTCTGTCTAACCTCCCTCGTGCTCTGAGAGTGCTGTCTGACCTCCCTCGTGCTCTGAGAGTTCTGTCTGACCTCCCTCGTGCTCTGAGTGCTGTCTGACCTCCCTCGTGCTCTGAGAGTGCTGTCTGACCTCCCTCATGCTCTGAGAGTTCTGTCTGACCACCCTCGTGCTCTGAGAGTTCTGTCTAACCTCCCTCGTGCTCTGAGAGTGCTATCTGACATCCCTCGTGCTCTGAGAGTTCTGTCTGACCTCCCTCGTGCTCTGAGAGTGCTGTCAGACCTCCCTCGTGCTATGAGAGTGCTGTCTGACCTCCCTCGTGCTCTGAGAGTTCTGACTGACCTCCCTCTTGCTCTGAGAGTGCTGTCTGACCTCCCTCGGGCTCTGAGAGTGCTGTCCGACCTCCCTCGTTCTCTGAGAGTGCTCTGACCTCCCTCGTGCTCTGAGAGTGATGGTTAACATCCCTCGTGCTCTGAGAGTGCTGTCTGACCTCCCTCGTTCTCTGAGAGTGCTGTCTGACCTCCCTCGTGCTCTGAGAGTGCTGTCTGACCTCCCTCGTGCTCTGAGAGTGCTGTCTGACCTCCCTCATACTCTGAGAGTGCTGTCTGACCTCCCTCGTGCTCTGAGAGTGCTATCTGACCTCCCTCGTGCTCTGAGAGTTCTGTCTGACCTCCTTCGTGCTCTGAGAGTGCTGTTTGACCTCCCTCGTGCTCTGAGAGTGCTGTCTGTCCTCCCTCGTGCTCTGAGAGTTCTGTCTAACCTCCCTCGTGCTCTGAGAGTGCTGTCTGACCTCCCTCGTGCTCTGAGAGTTCTGTCTGACCTCTCTCGTGCTCTGAGAGTTCTGTCTAACCTCCCTCGTGCTCTGAGAGTGCTGGCTGACCTCCCTCGTGCTCTGAGAGTTCTGTCTGACCTCCCTCGTGCTCTGAGTGCTGTCTGACCTCCCTCGTGCTCTGAGAGTGCTGTCTGACCTCCCTCGTGCTCTGAGAGTTCTGTCTAACCTCCCTCGTGCTCTGAGAGTGCTGTCTGACATCCCTCGTGCTCTGAGAGTTCTGTCTGACCTCCCTCGTGCTCTGTGTGCTGTCTGACCTCCCTCGTGCTCTGAGAGTGCTGGTTAACCTCCCTCGTGCTCTGAGTGTGCTGTCTGACCTCCCTCGTGCTCTGAGAGTGCTGTCTGACCTCCCTCGTGCTCTGAGAGTTCTGACTGACCTCACTCATGCTCTGAGAGTGCTGACTGACCTCCCTCATGCTCTGTGTGCTGTCTGACCTCCCTCGTGCTCTGAGAGTGCTGGTTAACCTCCCTCGTGCTCTGAGTGTGCTGTCTGACCTCCCTCGTGCTCTGAGAGTGCTGTCTGACCTCCCTCGTGCTCTGAGAGTTCTGTCTGACCTCCCTCGTGCTCTGAGAGTGCTATTTGTCCTCCCTCGTGCTCTGTGTGCTGTCTGACCTCCCTCGTGCTCTGAGAGTGCTATCTGTCCTCCCTCGTGCTCTGTGTGCTGACTGACCTCCCTCGTGCTCTCAGTGTGCTATCTGTCCTCCTTCGTGCTCTGAGAGTGCTGTCTGACCTCCCTCGTGCTCTGAGAGTTCTGTCTGACCTCCCTCGTTCTCTGAGAGTGCTGTCTGACCTCCCTCGTGCTCTGAGAGTGATGGTTAACATCCCTCGTGCTCTGAGAGTGCTGTCTGACCTCCCTCGTGCTCTGGGAGTGCTGTCTGACCTCCCTCGTGCTCTGAGTGTGCTGTCTGACCTCCCTCGTGCTCTGAGAGTGCTGTCTGACCTCCCTCATACTCTGAGAGTGCTATCTGACCTCCCTCGTGCTCTGAGAGTTCTGTCTGACCTCCCTCGTGCTCTGAGAGTGCTGTTTGACCTCCCTCGTGCTCTGAGAGTGCTGTCTGACCTCCCTCGTGCTCTGAGAGTTCTATCTAACCTCCCTCGTGCTCTGAGAGTGCTGTCTGACCTCCCTCGTGCTCTGAGAGTTCTGTCTGACCTCCCTCGTGCTCTGAGAGTTCTGTCTAACCTCCCTCATGCTCTGAGAGTGCTGTCTGACCTCCCTCGTGCTCTGAGAGTTCTGTCTGACCTCCCTCGTGCTCTGAGAGTGCTGTCTGACCTCCCTCTTGCTTTGAGAGTTCTGTCTGACCTCCCACGTGCTCTGAGTGTGCTGTCTGACCTCCCTCGTGCTATGAGAGTGCTGTCAGACCTCCCTCGTGCTCTGAGAGTGCTGTCTGACCTCCCTCGTGCTCTGAGAGTTCTGACTGACCTCCCTCATGCTCTGAGAGTGCTGTCTGACCTCCCTCGGGCTCTGAGAGTGCTGTCTGACCTCCCTCGTTCTCTGAGAGTGCTCTGACCTCCCTCGTGCTCTGAGAGTGATGGTTAACATCCCTCGTGCTCTGAGAGTGCTGTCTGACCTCCCTCGTTCTCTGAGAGTGCTGTCTGACCTCCCTCGTGCTCTGAGAGTGCTGTCTGACCTCCCTCGTGCTCTGAGATTGCTGTCTGACCTCCCTCATACTCTGAGAGTGCTGTCTGACCTCCCTCGTGCTCTGAGAGTGCTATCTGACCTCCCTCGTGCTCTGAGAGTTCTGTCTGACCTCCTTCGTGCTCTGAGAGTGCTGTTTGACCTCCCTCGTGCTCTGAGAGTGCTGTCTGTCCTCCCTCGTGCTCTGAGAGTTCTGTCTAACCTCCCTCGTGCTCTGAGAGTGCTGTCTGACCTCCCTCGTGCTCTGAGAGTTCTGTCTGACCTCCCTCGTGCTCTGAGAGTTCTGTCTAACCTCCCTCGTGCTCTGAGAGTTCTGTCTAACCTCCCTCGTGCTCTGAGAGTGCTGTCTGACTTCCCTCGTGCTCTGAGAGTTCTGTCTGACCTCCCTCGTGCTCTGTGTGCTGTCTGACCTCCCTCGTGCTCTGAGAGTGCTGGTTAACCTCCCTCGTGCTCTGAGTGTGCTGTCTGACCTCCCTCGTGCTCTGAGAGTGCTGTCTGACCTCCCTCGTGCTCTGAGAGTTCTGACTGACCTCACTCATGCTCTGAGAGTGCTGTCTGACCTCCCTCGTGCTCTGAGAGTGCTGACTGACCTCCCTCATGCTCTGTGTGCTGTCTGACCTCCCTCGTGCTCTGAGAGTGCTGGTTAACCTCCCTCGTGCTCTGAGTGTGCTGTCTGACCTCCCTCGTGCTCTGAGAGTGCTGTCTGACCTCCCTCGTGCTCTGAGAGTTCTGTCTGACCTCCCTCGTGCTCTGAGAGTGCTATTTGTCCTCCCTCGTGCTCTGTGTGCTGTCTGACCTCCCTCGTGCTCTGAGAGTGCTATCTGTCCTCCCTCGTGCTCTGTGTGCTGACTGACCTCCCTCGTGCTCTCAGTGTGCTATCTGTCCTCCCTCGTGCTCTGAGAGTGCTGTCTGACCTCCCTCGTGCTCTGAGAGTTCTGTCTGACCTCCCTCGTTCTCTGAGAGTGCTGTCTGACCTCCCTCGTGCTCTGAGAGTGATGGTTAACATCCCTCGTGCTCTGAGAGTGCTGTCTGACCTCCCTCGTGCTCTGAGAGTGCTGTCTGACCTCCCTCGTGCTCTGAGTGTGCTGTCTGACCTCCCTCGTGCTCTGAGAGTGCTGTCTGACCTCCCTCATACTCTGAGAGTGCTATCTGACCTCCCTCGTGCTCTGAGAGTTCTGTCTGACCTCCCTCGTGCTCTGAGAGTGCTGTTTGACCTCCCTCGTGCTCTGAGAGTGCTGTCTGACCTCCCTCGTGCTCTGAGAGTTCTGTCTAACCTCCCTCGTGCTCTGAGAGTGCTGTCTGACCTCCCTCGTGCTCTGAGAGTTCTGTCTGACCTCCCCCGTGCTCTGAGAGTTCTGTCTAACCTCCCTCGTGCTCTGAGAGTGCTGTCTGACCTCCCTCGTGCTCTGAGAGTTCTGTCTGACCTCCCTCGTGCTCTGAGAGTGCTGTCTGACCTCCCTCTTGCTTTGAGAGTTCTGTCTGACCTCCCACGTGCTCTGAGTGTGCTGTCTGACCTCCCTCGTGCTATGAGAGTGCTGTCAGACCTCCCTCGTGCTCTGAGAGTGCTGTCTGACCTCCCTCGTGCTCTGAGAGTTCTGACTGACCTCCCTCATGCTCTGAGAGTGCTGTCTGACCTCCCTCGGGCTCTGAGAGTGCTGTCTGACCTCCCTCGTTCTCTGAGAGTGCTCTGACCTCCCTCGTGCTCTGAGAGTGATGGTTAACATCCCTCGTGCTCTGAGAGTGCTGTCTGACCTCCCTCGTTCTCTGAGAGTGCTGTCTGACCTCCCTCGTGCTCTGAGAGTGCTGTCTGACCTCCCTCGTGCTCTGAGATTGCTGTCTGACCTCCCTCATACTCTGAGAGTGCTGTCTGACCTCCCTCGTGCTCTGAGAGTGCTATCTGACCTCCCTCGTGCTCTGAGAGTTCTGTCTGACCTCCTTCGTGCTCTGAGAGTGCTGTTTGACCTCCCTCGTGCTCTGAGAGTGCTGTCTGTCCTCCCTCGTGCTCTGAGAGTTCTGTCTAACCTCCCTCGTGCTCTGAGAGTGCTGTCTGACCTCCCTCGTGCTCTGAGAGTTCTGTCTGACCTCCCTCGTGCTCTGAGAGTTCTGTCTAACCTCCCTCGTGCTCTGAGAGTTCTGTCTGACCTCCCTCGTGCTCTGAGAGTGCTGTCTGACCTCCCTCGTGCTTTGAGAGTTCTGTCTGACCTCCCACGTGCTCTGAGTGTGCTGTCTGACCTCCCTCGTGCTATGAGAGTGCTGTCAGACCTCCCTCGTGCTCTGAGAGTGCTGTCTGACCTCCCTCGTGCTCTGAGAGTTCTGTCTGACCTCCCTCGTGCTCTGAGAGTGCTGTTTGACCTCCCTCGTGCTCTGAGAGTGATGGTTAACATCCCTCGTGCTCTGAGAGTGCTGTCTGACCTCCCTCGTTCTCTGAGAGTGCTGTCTGACCTCCCTCGTGCTCTGAGAGTGCTGTCTGACCTCCCTCGTGCTCTGAGAGTGCTGTCTGACCTCCCTCATACTCTGAGAGTGCTGTCTGACCTCCCTCGTGCTCTGAGAGTGCTATCTGACCTCCCTCGTGCTCTGAGAGTTCTGTCTGACCTCCTTCGTGCTCTGAGAGTGCTGTCTGACCTCCCTCGTGCTCTGAGAGTGCTGTCTGTCCTCCCTCGTGCTCTGAGAGTTCTGTCTAACCTCCCTCGTGCTCTGAGAGTGCTGTCTGACCTCCCTCGTGCTCTGAGAGTTCTGTCTGACCTCCCTCGTGCTCTGAGAGTTCTGTCTAACCTCCCTCGTGCTCTGAGAGTGCTGTCTGACCTCCCTCGTGCTCTGAGAGTTCTGTCTGACCTCCCTCGTGCTCTGAGTGCTGTCTGACCTCCCTCGTGCTCTGAGAGTGCTGTCTGACCTCCCTCATGCTCTGAGAGTTCTGTCTGACCACCCTCGTGCTCTGAGAGTTCTGTCTAACCTCCCTCGTGCTCTGAGAGTGCTATCTGACATCCCTCGTGCTCTGAGAGTTCTGTCTGACCTCCCTCGTGCTCTGAGAGTGCTGTCAGACCTCCCTCGTGCTCTGAGAGTGCTGTCTGACCTCCCTCGTGCTCTGAGAGTTCTGACTGACCTCCCTCATGCTCTGAGAGTGCTGTCTGACCTCCCTCGGGCTCTGAGAGTGCTGTCCGACCTCCCTCGTTCTCTGAGAGTGCTCTGACCTCCCTCGTGCTCTGAGAGTGATGGTTAACATCCCTCGTGCTCTGAGAGTGCTGTCTGACCTCCCTCGTTCTCTGAGAGTGCTGTCTGACCTCCCTCGTGCTCTGAGAGTGCTGTCTGACCTCCCTCGTGCTCTGAGAGTGCTGTCTGACCTCCCTCATACTCTGAGAGTGCTGTCTGACCTCCCTCGTGCTCTGAGAGTGCTATCTGACCTCCCTCGTGCTCTGAGAGTTCTGTCTGACCTACTTCGTGCTCTGAGAGTGCTGTTTGACCTCCCTCGTGCTCTGAGAGTGCTGTCTGTCCTCCCTCGTGCTCTGAGAGTTCTGTCTAACCTCCCTCGTGCTCTGAGAGTGCTGTCTGACCTCCCTCGTGCTCTGAGAGTTCTGTCTGACCTCTCTCGTGCTCTGAGAGTTCTGTCTAACCTCCCTCGTGCTCTGAGAGTGCTGGCTGACCTCCCTCGTGCTCTGAGAGTTCTGTCTGACCTCCCTCGTGCTCTGAGTGCTGTCTGACCTCCCTCGTGCTCTGAGAGTGCTGTCTGACCTCCCTCGTGCTCTGAGAGTTCTGTCTAACCTCCCTCGTGCTCTGAGAGTGCTGTCTGACATCCCTCGTGCTCTGAGAGTTCTGTCTAACCTCCCTCGTGCTCTGTGTGCTGTCTGACCTCCCTCGTGCTCTGAGAGTGCTGGTTAACCTCCCTCGTGCTCTGAGTGTGCTGTCTGACCTCCCTCGTGCTCTGAGAGTGCTGTCTGACCTCCCTCGTGCTCTGAGAGTTCTGACTGACCTCACTCATGCTCTGAGAGTGCTGTCTGACCTCCCTCGTGCTCTGACAGTGCTGACTGACCTCCCTCATGCTCTGTGTGCTGTCTGACCTCCCTCGTGCTCTGAGAGTGCTGGTTAACCTCCCTCGTGCTCTGAGTGTGCTGTCTGACCTCCCTCGTGCTCTGAGAGTGCTGTCTGACCTCCCTCGTGCTCTGAGAGTTCTGTCTGACCTCCCTCGTGCTCTGAGAGTGCTATTTGTCCTCCCTCGTGCTCTGTGTGCTGTCTGACCTCCCTCGTGCTCTGAGAGTGCTATCTGTCCTCCCTCGTGCTCTGTGTGCTGACTGACCTCCCTCGTGCTCTCAGTGTGCTATCTGTCCTCCTTCGTGCTCTGAGAGTGCTGTCTGACCTCCCTCGTGCTCTGAGAGTTCTGTCTGACCTCCCTCGTTCTCTGAGAGTGCTGTCTGACCTCCCTCGTGCTCTGAGAGTGATGGTTAACATCCCTCGTGCTCTGAGAGTGCTGTCTGACCTCCCTCGTGCTCTGAGAGTGCTGTCTGACCTCCCTCGTGCTCTGAGTGTGCTGTCTGACCTCCCTCGTGCTCTGAGAGTGCTGTCTGACCTCCCTCATACTCTGAGAGTGCTATCTGACCTCCCTCGTGCTCTGAGAGTTCTGTCTGACCTCCCTCGTGCTCTGAGAGTGCTGTTTGACCTCCCTCGTGCTCTGAGAGTGCTGTCTGACCTCCCTCGTGCTCTGAGAGTTCTGTCTAACCTCCCTCGTGCTCTGAGAGTGCTGTCTGACCTCCCTCGTGCTCTGAGAGTTCTGTCTGACCTCCCTCGTGCTCCGAGAGTTCTGTCTAACCTCCCTCATGCTCTGAGAGTGCTGTCTGACCTCCCTCGTGCTCTGAGAGTTCTGTCTGACCTCCCTCGTGCTCTGAGAGTGCTGTCTGACCTCCCTCTTGCTTTGAGAGTTCTGTCTGACCTCCCACGTGCTCTGAGTGTGCTGTCTGACCTCCCTCGTGCTATGAGAGTGCTGTCAGACCTCCCTCGTGCTCTGAGAGTGCTGTCTGACCTCCCTCGGGCTCTGAGAGTGCTGTCTGACCTCCCTCGTTCTCTGAGAGTGCTCTGACCTCCCTCGTGCTCTGAGAGTGATGGTTAACATCCCTCGTGCTCTGAGAGTGCTGTCTGACCTCCCTCGTTCTCTGAGAGTGCTGTCTGACCTCCCTCGTGCTCTGAGAGTGCTGTCTGACCTCCCTCGTGCTCTGAGATTGCTGTCTGACCTCCCTCATACTCTGAGAGTGCTGTCTGACCTCCCTCGTGCTCTGAGAGTGCTATCTGACCTCCCTCGTGCTCTGAGAGTTCTGTCTGACCTCCTTCGTGCTCTGAGAGTGCTGTTTGACCTCCCTCGTGCTCTGAGAGTGCTGTCTGTCCTCCCTCGTGCTCTGAGAGTTCTGTCTAACCTCCCTCGTGCTCTGAGAGTGCTGTCTGACCTCCCTCGTGCTCTGAGAGTTCTGTCTGACCTCCCTCGTGCTCTGAGAGTTCTGTCTAACCTCCCTCGTGCTCTGAGAGTTCTGTCTAACCTCCCTCGTGCTCTGAGAGTGCTGTCTGACATCCCTCGTGCTCTGAGAGTTCTGTCTGACCTCCCTCGTGCTCTGTGTGCTGTCTGACCTCCCTCGTGCTCTGAGAGTGCTGGTTAACCTCCCTCGTGCTCTGAGTGTGCTGTCTGACCTCCCTCGTGCTCTGAGAGTGCTGTCTGACCTCCCTCGTGCTCTGAGAGTTCTGACTGACCTCACTCATGCTCTGAGAGTGCTGTCTGACCTCCCTCGTGCTCTGAGAGTGCTGACTGACCTCCCTCATGCTCTGTGTGCTGTCTGACCTCCCTCGTGCTCTGAGAGTGCTGGTTAACCTCCCTCGTGCTCTGAGTGTGCTGTCTGACCTCCCTCGTGCTCTGAGAGTGCTGTCTGACCTCCCTCGTGCTCTGAGAGTTCTGTCTGACCTCCCTCGTGCTCTGAGTGCTATTTGTCCTCCCTCGTGCTCTGTGTGCTGTCTGACCTCCCTCGTGCTCTGAGAGTGCTGTCTGACCTCCCTCGTGCTCTGAGAGTGCTGGTTAACCTCCCTCGTGCTCTGAGTGTGCTGTCTGACCTCCCTCGTGCTCTGAGAGTGCTGTCTGACCTCCCTCGTGCTCTGAGAGTTCTGTCTGACCTCCCTCGTGCTCTGAGTGCTATTTGTCCTCCCTCGTGCTCTGTGTGCTGTCTGACCTCCCTCGTGCTCTGAGAGTGCTATCTGACCTCCCTCGTGCTCTGAGTGCTATTTGTCCTCCCTCGTGCTCTGTGTGCTGACTGACCTCCCTCGTGCTCTCAGTGTGCTATCTGTCCTCCTTCGTGCTCTGAGAGTGCTGTCTGACCTCCCTCGTGCTCTGAGAGTTCTGTCTGACCTCCCTCGTTCTCTGAGAGTGCTGTCTGACCTCCCTCGTGCTCTGAGAGTGATGGTTAACATCCCTCGTGCTCTGAGAGTGCTGTCTGTCCTCCCTCGTGCTCTGTGTGCTGACTGACCTCCCTCGTGCTCTCAGTGTGCTATCTGTCCTCCTTCGTGCTCTGAGAGTGCTGTCTGACCTCCCTCGTGCTCTGAGAGTTCTGTCTGACCTCCCTCGTTCTCTGAGAGTGCTGTCTGACCTCCCTCGTGCTCTGAGAGTGATGGTTAACATCCCTCGTGCTCTGAGAGTGCTGTCTGACCTCCCTCGTGCTCTGAGAGTGCTGTCTGACCTCCCTCGTGCTCTGAGTGTGCTGTCTGACCTCCCTCGTGCTCTGAGAGTGCTGTCTGACCTCCCTCATACTCTGAGAGTGCTATCTGACCTCCCTCGTGCTCTGAGAGTTTTGTCTGACCTCCCTCGTGCTCTGAGAGTGCTGTCTGACCTCCCTCGTGCTCTGAGAGTTCTGTCTAACCTAGCTCGTGCTCTGAGAGTGCTGTCTGACCTCCCTCGTGCTCTGAGAGTTCTGTCTGACCTCCCCCGTGCTCTGAGAGTTCTGTCTAACCTCCCTCGTGCTCTGAGAGTGCTGTCTGACCTCCCTCGTGCTCTGAGAGTTCTGTCTGACCTCCCTCGTGCTCTGAGAGTGCTGTCTGACCTCCCTCTTGCTTTGAGAGTTCTGTCTGACCTCCCACGTGCTCTGAGTGTGCTGTCTGACCTCCCTCGTGCTATGAGAGTGCTGTCAGACCTCCCTCGTGCTCTGAGAGTGCTGTCTGACCTCCCTCATGCTCTGAGAGTTCTGTCTGACCTCCCTCGTGCTCTGAGAGTGCTGTCTGACCTCCCTCATACTCTGAGAGTGCTGTCTGACCTCCCTCGTGCTCTGAGAGTGCTATCTGACCTCCCTCGTGCTCTGAGAGTTCTGTCTGACCTCCTTCGTGCTCTGAGAGTGCTGTCTGACCTCCCTCGTGCTCTGAGAGTGCTGTCTGTCCTCCCTCGTGCTCTGAGAGTTCTGTCTAACCTCCCTCGTGCTCTGAGAGTGCTGTCTGACCTCCCTCGTGCTCTGAGAGTTCTGTCTGACCTCCCTCGTGCTCTGAGAGTTCTGTCTAACCTCCCTCGTGCTCTGAGAGTGCTGTCTGACCTCCCTCGTGCTCTGAGAGTTCTGTCTGACCTCCCTCGTGCTCTGAGTGCTGTCTGACCTCCCTCGTGCTCTGAGAGTGCTGTCTGACCTCCCTCATGCTCTGAGAGTTCTGTCTGACCACCCTCGTGCTCTGAGAGTTCTGTCTAACCTCCCTCGTGCTCTGAGAGTGCTATCTGACATCCCTCGTGCTCTGAGAGTTCTGTCTGACCTCCCTCGTGCTCTGAGAGTGCTGTCAGACCTCCCTCGTGCTCTGAGAGTGCTGTCTGACCTCCCTCGTGCTCTGAGAGTTCTGACTGACCTCCCTCATGCTCTGAGAGTGCTGTCTGACCTCCCTCGGGCTCTGAGAGTGCTGTCCGACCTCCCTCGTTCTCTGAGAGTGCTCTGACCTCCCTCGTGCTCTGAGAGTGATGGTTAACATCCCTCGTGCTCTGAGAGTGCTGTCTGACCTCCCTCGTTCTCTGAGAGTGCTGTCTGACCTCCCTCGTGCTCTGAGAGTGCTGTCTGACCTCCCTCGTGCTCTGAGAGTGCTGTCTGACCTCCCTCATACTCTGAGAGTGCTGTCTGACCTCCCTCGTGCTCTGAGAGTGCTATCTGACCTCCCTCGTGCTCTGAGAGTTCTGTCTGACCTACTTCGTGCTCTGAGAGTGCTGTTTGACCTCCCTCGTGCTCTGAGAGTGCTGTCTGTCCTCCCTCGTGCTCTGAGAGTTCTGTCTAACCTCCCTCGTGCTCTGAGAGTGCTGTCTGACCTCCCTCGTGCTCTGAGAGTTCTGTCTGACCTCTCTCGTGCTCTGAGAGTTCTGTCTAACCTCCCTCGTGCTCTGAGAGTGCTGGCTGACCTCCCTCGTGCTCTGAGAGTTCTGTCTGACCTCCCTCGTGCTCTGAGTGCTGTCTGACCTCCCTCGTGCTCTGAGAGTGCTGTCTGACCTCCCTCGTGCTCTGAGAGTTCTGTCTAACCTCCCTCGTGCTCTGAGAGTGCTGTCTGACATCCCTCGTGCTCTGAGAGTTCTGTCTAACCTCCCTCGTGCTCTGTGTGCTGTCTGACCTCCCTCGTGCTCTGAGAGTGCTGGTTAACCTCCCTCGTGCTCTGAGTGTGCTGTCTGACCTCCCTCGTGCTCTGAGAGTGCTGTCTGACCTCCCTCGTGCTCTGAGAGTTCTGACTGACCTCACTCATGCTCTGAGAGTGCTGTCTGACCTCCCTCGTGCTCTGACAGTGCTGACTGACCTCCCTCATGCTCTGTGTGCTGTCTGACCTCCCTCGTGCTCTGAGAGTGCTGGTTAACCTCCCTCGTGCTCTGAGTGTGCTGTCTGACCTCCCTCGTGCTCTGAGAGTGCTGTCTGACCTCCCTCGTGCTCTGAGAGTTCTGTCTGACCTCCCTCGTGCTCTGAGAGTGCTATTTGTCCTCCCTCGTGCTCTGTGTGCTGTCTGACCTCCCTCGTGCTCTGAGAGTGCTATCTGTCCTCCCTCGTGCTCTGTGTGCTGACTGACCTCCCTCGTGCTCTCAGTGTGCTATCTGTCCTCCTTCGTGCTCTGAGAGTGCTGTCTGACCTCCCTCGTGCTCTGAGAGTTCTGTCTGACCTCCCTCGTTCTCTGAGAGTGCTGTCTGACCTCCCTCGTGCTCTGAGAGTGATGGTTAACATCCCTCGTGCTCTGAGAGTGCTGTCTGACCTCCCTCGTGCTCTGAGAGTGCTGTCTGACCTCCCTCGTGCTCTGAGTGTGCTGTCTGACCTCCCTCGTGCTCTGAGAGTGCTGTCTGACCTCCCTCATACTCTGAGAGTGCTATCTGACCTCCCTCGTGCTCTGAGAGTTCTGTCTGACCTCCCTCGTGCTCTGAGAGTGCTGTTTGACCTCCCTCGTGCTCTGAGAGTGCTGTCTGACCTCCCTCGTGCTCTGAGAGTTCTGTCTAACCTCCCTCGTGCTCTGAGAGTGCTGTCTGACCTCCCTCGTGCTCTGAGAGTTCTGTCTGACCTCCCTCGTGCTCCGAGAGTTCTGTCTAACCTCCCTCATGCTCTGAGAGTGCTGTCTGACCTCCCTCGTGCTCTGAGAGTTCTGTCTGACCTCCCTCGTGCTCTGAGAGTGCTGTCTGACCTCCCTCTTGCTTTGAGAGTTCTGTCTGACCTCCCACGTGCTCTGAGTGTGCTGTCTGACCTCCCTCGTGCTATGAGAGTGCTGTCAGACCTCCCTCGTGCTCTGAGAGTGCTGTCTGACCTCCCTCGGGCTCTGAGAGTGCTGTCTGACCTCCCTCGTTCTCTGAGAGTGCTCTGACCTCCCTCGTGCTCTGAGAGTGATGGTTAACATCCCTCGTGCTCTGAGAGTGCTGTCTGACCTCCCTCGTTCTCTGAGAGTGCTGTCTGACCTCCCTCGTGCTCTGAGAGTGCTGTCTGACCTCCCTCGTGCTCTGAGATTGCTGTCTGACCTCCCTCATACTCTGAGAGTGCTGTCTGACCTCCCTCGTGCTCTGAGAGTGCTATCTGACCTCCCTCGTGCTCTGAGAGTTCTGTCTGACCTCCTTCGTGCTCTGAGAGTGCTGTTTGACCTCCCTCGTGCTCTGAGAGTGCTGTCTGTCCTCCCTCGTGCTCTGAGAGTTCTGTCTAACCTCCCTCGTGCTCTGAGAGTGCTGTCTGACCTCCCTCGTGCTCTGAGAGTTCTGTCTGACCTCCCTCGTGCTCTGAGAGTTCTGTCTAACCTCCCTCGTGCTCTGAGAGTTCTGTCTAACCTCCCTCGTGCTCTGAGAGTGCTGTCTGACATCCCTCGTGCTCTGAGAGTTCTGTCTGACCTCCCTCGTGCTCTGTGTGCTGTCTGACCTCCCTCGTGCTCTGAGAGTGCTGGTTAACCTCCCTCGTGCTCTGAGTGTGCTGTCTGACCTCCCTCGTGCTCTGAGAGTGCTGTCTGACCTCCCTCGTGCTCTGAGAGTTCTGACTGACCTCACTCATGCTCTGAGAGTGCTGTCTGACCTCCCTCGTGCTCTGAGAGTGCTGACTGACCTCCCTCATGCTCTGTGTGCTGTCTGACCTCCCTCGTGCTCTGAGAGTGCTGGTTAACCTCCCTCGTGCTCTGAGTGTGCTGTCTGACCTCCCTCGTGCTCTGAGAGTGCTGTCTGACCTCCCTCGTGCTCTGAGAGTTCTGTCTGACCTCCCTCGTGCTCTGAGTGCTATTTGTCCTCCCTCGTGCTCTGTGTGCTGTCTGACCTCCCTCGTGCTCTGAGAGTGCTGTCTGACCTCCCTCGTGCTCTGAGAGTGCTGGTTAACCTCCCTCGTGCTCTGAGTGTGCTGTCTGACCTCCCTCGTGCTCTGAGAGTGCTGTCTGACCTCCCTCGTGCTCTGAGAGTTCTGTCTGACCTCCCTCGTGCTCTGAGTGCTATTTGTCCTCCCTCGTGCTCTGTGTGCTGTCTGACCTCCCTCGTGCTCTGAGAGTGCTATCTGACCTCCCTCGTGCTCTGAGTGCTATTTGTCCTCCCTCGTGCTCTGTGTGCTGACTGACCTCCCTCGTGCTCTCAGTGTGCTATCTGTCCTCCTTCGTGCTCTGAGAGTGCTGTCTGACCTCCCTCGTGCTCTGAGAGTTCTGTCTGACCTCCCTCGTTCTCTGAGAGTGCTGTCTGACCTCCCTCGTGCTCTGAGAGTGATGGTTAACATCCCTCGTGCTCTGAGAGTGCTGTCTGTCCTCCCTCGTGCTCTGTGTGCTGACTGACCTCCCTCGTGCTCTCAGTGTGCTATCTGTCCTCCTTCGTGCTCTGAGAGTGCTGTCTGACCTCCCTCGTGCTCTGAGAGTTCTGTCTGACCTCCCTCGTTCTCTGAGAGTGCTGTCTGACCTCCCTCGTGCTCTGAGAGTGATGGTTAACATCCCTCGTGCTCTGAGAGTGCTGTCTGACCTCCCTCGTGCTCTGAGAGTGCTGTCTGACCTCCCTCGTGCTCTGAGTGTGCTGTCTGACCTCCCTCGTGCTCTGAGAGTGCTGTCTGACCTCCCTCATACTCTGAGAGTGCTATCTGACCTCCCTCGTGCTCTGAGAGTTTTGTCTGACCTCCCTCGTGCTCTGAGAGTGCTGTCTGACCTCCCTCGTGCTCTGAGAGTTCTGTCTAACCTAGCTCGTGCTCTGAGAGTGCTGTCTGACCTCCCTCGTGCTCTGAGAGTTCTGTCTGACCTCCCCCGTGCTCTGAGAGTTCTGTCTAACCTCCCTCGTGCTCTGAGAGTGCTGTCTGACCTCCCTCGTGCTCTGAGAGTTCTGTCTGACCTCCCTCGTGCTCTGAGAGTGCTGTCTGACCTCCCTCTTGCTTTGAGAGTTCTGTCTGACCTCCCACGTGCTCTGAGTGTGCTGTCTGACCTCCCTCGTGCTATGAGAGTGCTGTCAGACCTCCCTCGTGCTCTGAGAGTGCTGTCTGACCTCCCTCATGCTCTGAGAGTTCTGACTGACCTCCCTCATGCTCTGAGAGTGCTGTCTGACCTCCCTCGGGCTCTGAGAGTGCTGTCTGACCTCCCTCGTTCTCTGAGAGTGCTCTGACCTCCCTCGTGCTCTGAGAGTGATGGTTAACATCCCTCGTGCTCTGAGAGTGCTGTCTGACCTCCCTCGTTCTCTGAGAGTGCTGTCTGACCTCCCTCGTGCTCTGAGAGTGCTGTCTGACCTCCCTCGTGCTCTGAGATTGCTGTCTGACCTCCCTCATACTCTGAGAGTGCTGTCTGACCTCCCTCGTGCTCTGAGAGTGCTATCTGACCTCCCTCGTGCTCTGAGAGTTCTGTCTGACCTCCTTCGTGCTCTGAGAGTGCTGTTTGACCTCCCTCGTGCTCTGAGAGTGCTGTCTGTCCTCCCTCGTGCTCTGAGAGTTCTGTCTAACCTCCCTCGTGCTCTGAGAGTGCTGTCTGACCTCCCTCGTGCTCTGAGAGTTCTGTCTGACCTCCCTCGTGCTCTGAGAGTTCTGTCTAACCTCCCTCGTGCTCTGAGAGTGCTGTCTGACCTCCCTCGTGCTCTGAGAGTTCTGTCTGACCTCCCTCGTGCTCTGAGTGCTGTCTGACCTCCCTCGTGCTCTGAGAGTGCTGTCTGACCTCCCTCATGCTCTGAGAGTTCGGTCTGACCACCCTCGTGCTCTGAGAGTTCTGTCTAACCTCCCTCGTGCTCTGAGAGTGCTGTCTGACATCCCTCGTGCTCTGAGAGTTCTGTCTGACCTCCCTCGTGCTCTGAGAGTGCTGTCAGACCTCCCTCGTGCTCTGAGAGTGCTGTCTGACCTCCCTCGTGCTCTGAGAGTTCTGACTGACCTCCCTCATGCTCTGAGAGTGCTGTCTGACCTCCCTCGGGCTCTGAGAGTGCTGTCTGACCTCCCTCGTTCTCTGAGAGTGCTCTGACCTCCCTCGTGCTCTGAGAGTGATGGTTAACATCCCTCGTGCTCTGAGAGTGCAGTCTGACCTCCCTCGTTCTCTGAGAGTGCTGGCTGACCTCCCTCGTGCTCTGAGAGTGCTGTCTGACCTCCCTCGTGCTCTGAGAGTGCTGTCTGACCTCCCTCGTGCTCTGAGAGTGCTGTCTGACCTCCCTCATACTCTGAGAGTGCTGTCTGACCTCCCTCGTGCTCTGAGAGTGCTATCTGACCTCCCTCGTGCTCTGAGAGTTCTGTCTGACCTCCTTCGTGCTCTGAGAGTGCTGTTTGACCTCCCTCGTGCTCTGAGAGTGCTGTCTGTCCTCCCTCGTGCTCTGAGAGTTCTGTCTAACCTCCCTCGTGCTCTGAGAGTGCTGTCTGACATCCCTCGTGCTCTGAGAGTTCTGTCTGACCTCCCTCGTGCTCTGAGAGTTCTGTCTAACCTCCCTCGTGCTCTGAGAGTGCTGTCTGACCTCCCTCGTGCTCTGAGAGTTCTGTCTGACCTCCCTCGTGCTCTGAGTGCTGTCTGACCTCCCTCGTGCTCTGAGAGTGCTGTCTGACCTCCCTCATGCTCTGAGAGTTCTGTCTGACCACCCTCGTGCTCTGAGAGTTCTGTCTAACCTCCCTCGTGCTCTGAGAGTGCTATCTGACATCCCTCGTGCTCTGAGAGTTCTGTCTGACCTCCCTCGTGCTCTGAGAGTGCTGTCAGACCTCCCTCGTGCTCTGAGAGTGCTGTCTGACCTCCCTCGTGCTCTGAGAGTTCTGACTGACCTCCCTCATGCTCTGAGAGTGCTGTCTGACCTCCCTCGGGCTCTGAGAGTGCTGTCCGACCTCCCTCGTTCTCTGAGAGTGCTCTGACCTCCCTCGTGCTCTGAGAGTGATGGTTAACATCCCTCGTGCTCTGAGAGTGCTGTCTGACCTCCCTCGTTCTCTGAGAGTGCTGTCTGACCTCCCTCGTGCTCTGAGAGTGCTGTCTGACCTCCCTCGTGCTCTGAGAGTGCTGTCTGACCTCCCTCATACTCTGAGAGTGCTGTCTGACCTCCCTCGTGCTCTGAGAGTGCTATCTGACCTCCCTCGTGCTCTGAGAGTTCTGTCTGACCTCCTTCGTGCTCTGAGAGTGCTGTTTGACCTCCCTCGTGCTCTGAGAGTGCTGTCTGTCCTCCCTCGTGCTCTGAGAGTTCTGTCTAACCTCCCTCGTGCTCTGAGAGTGCTGTCTGACCTCCCTCGTGCTCTGAGAGTTCTGTCTGACCTCTCTCGTGCTCTGAGAGTTCTGTCTAACCTCCCTCGTGCTCTGAGAGTGCTGGCTGACCTCCCTCGTGCTCTGAGAGTTCTGTCTGACCTCCCTCGTGCTCTGAGTGCTGTCTGACCTCCCTCGTGCTCTGAGAGTGCTGTCTGACCTCCCTCGTGCTCTGAGAGTTCTGTCTAACCTCCCTCGTGCTCTGAGAGTGCTGTCTGACATCCCTCGTGCTCTGAGAGTTCTGTCTGACCTCCCTCGTGCTCTGTGTGCTGTCTGACCTCCCTCGTGCTCTGAGAGTGCTGGTTAACCTCCCTCGTGCTCTGAGTGTGCTGTCTGACCTCCCTCGTGCTCTGAGAGTGCTGTCTGACCTCCCTCGTGCTCTGAGAGTTCTGACTGACCTCACTCATGCTCTGAGAGTGCTGTCTGACCTCCCTCGTGCTCTGAGAGTGCTGACTGACCTCCCTCATGCTCTGTGTGCTGTCTGACCTCCCTCGTGCTCTGAGAGTGCTGGTTAACCTCCCTCGTGCTCTGAGTGTGCTGTCTGACCTCCCTCGTGCTCTGAGAGTGCTGTCTGACCTCCCTCGTGCTCTGAGAGTTCTGTCTGAACTCCCTCGTGCTCTGAGAGTGCTATTTGTCCTCCCTCGTGCTCTGTGTGCTGTCTGACCTCCCTCGTGCTCTGAGAGTGCTATCTGTCCTCCCTCGTGCTCTGTGTGCTGACTGACGTCCCTCGTGCTCTCAGTGTGCTATCTGTCCTCCTTCGTGCTCTGAGAGTGCTGTCTGACCTCCCTCGTGCTCTGAGAGTTCTGTCTGACCTCCCTCGTTCTCTGAGAGTGCTGTCTGACCTCCCTCGTGCTCTGAGAGTGATGGTTAACATCCCTCGTGCTCTGAGAGTGCTGTCTGACCTCCCTCGTGCTCTGAGAGTGCTGTCTGACCTCCCTCGTGCTCTGAGTGTGCTGTCTGACCTCCCTCGTGCTCTGAGAGTGCTGTCTGACCTCCCTCATACTCTGAGAGTGCTATCTGACCTCCCTCGTGCTCTGAGAGTTCTGTCTGACCTCCCTCGTGCTCTGAGAGTGCTGTTTGACCTCCCTCGTGCTCTGAGAGTGCTGTCTGACCTCCCTCGTGCTCTGAGAGTTCTGTCTAACCTCCCTCGTGCTCTGAGAGTGCTGTCTGACCTCCCTCGTGCTCTGAGAGTTCTGTCTGACCTCCCTCGTGCTCTGAGAGTTCTGTCTAACCTCCCTCATGCTCTGTGAGTGCTGTCTGACCTCCCTCGTGCTCTGAGAGTTCTGTCTGACCTCCCTCGTGCTCTGAGAGTGCTGTCTGACCTCCCTCGTGCTCTGAGAGTTCTGTCTGACCTCCCCCGTGCTCTGAGAGTTCTGTCTAACCTCCCTCGTGCTCTGAGAGTGCTGTCTGACCTCCCTCGTGCTCTGAGAGTTCTGTCTGACCTCCCTCGTGCTCTGAGAGTGCTGTCTGACCTCCCTCTTGCTTTGAGAGTTCTGTCTGACCTCCCACGTGCTCTGAGTGTGCTGTCTGACCTCCCTCGTGCTATGAGAGTGCTGTCAGACCTCCCTCGTGCTCTGAGAGTGCTGTCTGACCTCCCTCGTGCTCTGAGAGTTCTGACTGACCTCCCTCATGCTCTGAGAGTGCTGTCTGACCTCCCTCGGGCTCTGAGAGTGCTGTCTGACCTCCCTCGTTCTCTGAGAGTGCTCTGACCTCCCTCGTGCTCTGAGAGTGATGGTTAACATCCCTCGTGCTCTGAGAGTGCTGTCTGACCTCCCTCGTTCTCTGAGAGTGCTGTCTGACCTCCCTCGTGCTCTGAGAGTGCTGTCTGACCTCCCTCGTGCTCTGAGATTGCTGTCTGACCTCCCTCATACTCTGAGAGTGCTGTCTGACCTCCCTCGTGCTCTGAGAGTGCTATCTGACCTCCCTCGTGCTCTGAGAGTTCTGTCTGACCTCCTTCGTGCTCTGAGAGTGCTGTTTGACCTCCCTCGTGCTCTGAGAGTGCTGTCTGTCCTCCCTCGTGCTCTGAGAGTTCTGTCTAACCTCCCTCGTGCTCTGAGAGTGCTGTCTGACCTCCCTCGTGCTCTGAGAGTTCTGTCTGACCTCCCTCGTGCTCTGAGAGTTCTGTCTAACCTCCCTCGTGCTCTGAGAGTTCTGTCTAACCTCCCTCGTGCTCTGAGAGTGCTGTCTGACATCCCTCGTGCTCTGAGAGTTCTGTCTGACCTCCCTCGTGCTCTGTGTGCTGTCTGACCTCCCTCGTGCTCTGAGAGTGCTGGTTAACCTCCCTCGTGCTCTGAGTGTGCTGTCTGACCTCCCTCGTGCTCTGAGAGTGCTGTCTGACCTCCCTCGTGCTCTGAGAGTTCTGACTGACCTCACTCATGCTCTGAGAGTGCTGTCTGACCTCCCTCGTGCTCTGAGAGTGCTGACTGACCTCCCTCGTGCTCTGAGAGTGCTGACTGACCTCCCTCGTGCTCTGAGAGTTCTGTCTGACCTCACTCATGCTCTGAGAGTGCTGTCTGACCTCCCTCGTGCTCTGAGAGTGCTGACTGACCTCCCTCGTGCTCTGAGAGTTCTGTCTGACCTCCCTCGTGCTCTGAGTGCTGTCTGACCTCCCTCGTGCTCTGACAGTGCTGACTGACCTCCCTCATGCTCTGTGTGCTGTCTGACCTCCCTCGTGCTCTGAGAGTGCTGGTTAACCTCCCTCGTGCTCTGAGTGTGCTGTCTGACCTCCCTCGTGCTCTGAGAGTGCTGTCTGACCTCCCTCGTGCTCTGAGAGTTCTGTCTGACCTCCCTCGTGCTCTGAGAGTGCTATTTGTCCTCCCTCGTGCTCTGTGTGCTGTCTGACCTCCCTCGTGCTCTGAGAGTGCTATCTGTCCTCCCTCGTGCTCTGTGTGCTGACTGACCTCCCTCGTGCTCTCAGTGTGCTATCTGTCCTCCTTCGTGCTCTGAGAGTGCTGTCTGACCTCCCTCGTGCTCTGAGAGTTCTGTCTGACCTCCCTCGTTCTCTGAGAGTGCTGTCTGACCTCCCTCGTGCTCTGAGAGTGATGGTTAACATCCCTCGTGCTCTGAGAGTGCTGTCTGACCTCCCTCGTGCTCTGAGAGTGCTGTCTGACCTCCCTCGTGCTCTGAGTGTGCTGTCTGACCTCCCTCGTGCTCTGAGAGTGCTGTCTGACCTCCCTCATACTCTGAGAGTGCTATCTGACCTCCCTCGTGCTCTGAGAGTTTTGTCTGACCTCCCTCGTGCTCTGAGAGTGCTGTTTGACCTCCCTCGTGCTCTGAGAGTGCTGTCTGACCTCCCTCGTGCTCTGAGAGTTCTGTCTAACCTCCCTCGTGCTCTGAGAGTGCTGTCTGACCTCCCTCGTGCTCTGAGAGTTCTGTCTGACCTCCCCCGTGCTCTGAGAGTTCTGTCTAACCTCCCTCGTGCTCTGAGAGTGCTGTCTGACCTCCCTCGTGCTCTGAGAGTTCTGTCTGACCTCCCTCGTGCTCTGAGAGTGCTGTCTGACCTCCCTCTTGCTTTGAGAGTTCTGTCTGACCTCCCACGTGCTCTGAGTGTGCTGTCTGACCTCCCTCGTGCTATGAGAGTGCTGTCAGACCTCCCTCGTGCTCTGAGAGTGCTGTCTGACCTCCCTCATGCTCTGAGAGTTCTGACTGACCTCCCTCATGCTCTGAGAGTGCTGTCTGACCTCCCTCGGGCTCTGAGAGTGCTGTCTGACCTCCCTCGTTCTCTGAGAGTGCTCTGACCTCCCTCGTGCTCTGAGAGTGATGGTTAACATCCCTCGTGCTCTGAGAGTGCTGTCTGACCTCCCTCGTTCTCTGAGAGTGCTGTCTGACCTCCCTCGTGCTCTGAGAGTGCTGTCTGACCTCCCTCGTGCTCTGAGATTGCTGTCTGACCTCCCTCATACTCTGAGAGTGCTGTCTGACCTCCCTCGTGCTCTGAGAGTGCTATCTGACCTCCCTCGTGCTCTGAGAGTTCTGTCTGACCTCCTTCGTGCTCTGAGAGTGCTGTTTGACCTCCCTCGTGCTCTGAGAGTGCTGTCTGTCCTCCCTCGTGCTCTGAGAGTTCTGTCTAACCTCCCTCGTGCTCTGAGAGTGCTGTCTGACCTCCCTCGTGCTCTGAGAGTTCTGTCTGACCTCTCTCGTGCTCTGAGAGTTCTGTCTAACCTCCCTCGTGCTCTGAGAGTGCTGTCTGACCTCCCTCGTGCTCTGAGAGTTCTGTCTGACCTCCCTCGTGCTCTGAGTGCTGTCTGACCTCCCTCGTGCTCTGAGAGTGCTGTCTGACCTCCCTCATGCTCTGAGAGTTCTGTCTGACCACCCTCGTGCTCTGAGAGTTCTGTCTAACCTCCCTCGTGCTCTGAGAGTGCTGTCTGACATCCCTCGTGCTCTGAGAGTTCTGTCTGACCTCCCTCGTGCTCTGAGAGTGCTGTCAGACCTCCCTCGTGCTCTGAGAGTGCTGTCTGACCTCCCTCGTGCTCTGAGAGTTCTGACTGACCTCCCTCATGCTCTGAGAGTGCTGTCTGACCTCCCTCGGGCTCTGAGAGTGCTGTCTGACCTCCCTCGTTCTCTGAGAGTGCTCTGACCTCCCTCGTGCTCTGAGAGTGATGGTTAACATCCCTCGTGCTCTGAGAGTGCAGTCTGACCTCCCTCGTTCTCTGAGAGTGCTGTCTGACCTCCCTCGTGCTCTGAGAGTGCTGTCTGACCTCCCTCGTGCTCTGAGAGTGCTGTCTGACCTCCCTCATACTCTGAGATTGCTGTCTGACCTCCCTCATCGTCTGAGAGTGCTGTCTGACCTCCCTCGTGCTCTGAGAGTTCTGTCTGACCTCCTTCGTGCTCTGAGAGTGCTGTTTGACCTCCCTCGTGCTCTGAGAGTGCTGTCTGTCCTCCCTCGTGCTCTGAGAGTTCTGTCTAACCTCCCTCGTGCTCTGAGAGTGCTGTCTGACCTCCCTCGTGCTCTGAGAGTTCTGTCTGACCTCCCTCGTGCTCTGAGAGTTCTGTCTAACCTCCCTCGTGCTCTGAGAGTGCTGGCTGACCTCCCTCGTGCTCTGAGAGTTCTGTCTGACCTCCCTCGTGCTCTGAGTGCTGTCTGACCTCCCTCGTGCTCTGAGAGTGCTGTCTGACCTCCCTCGTGCTCTGAGAGTTCTGTCTGACCACCCTCGTGCTCTGAGAGTTCTGTCTAACCTCCCTCGTGCTCTGAGAGTGCTGTCTGACCTCCCTCGTGCTCTGAGAGTGCTGTCTGACCTCCCTCGTGCTCTGAGAGTGCTGTCTGACCTCCCTCATCGTCTGAGAGTGCTGTCTGACCTCCCTCGTGCTCTGAGAGTGCTGTCTGACCTCCCTCGTGCTCTGAGAGTGCTGTCTGACCTCCCTCGTGCTCTGAGAGTGCTATCTGACCTCTCTCATGCTCTGAGAGTGCTGTCTGACCTCCCTCATCGTCTGAGAGTGCTGTCTGACCTCCCTCGTGCTCTGAGAGTTCTGTCTGACCTCCCTCGTGCTCTGAGAGTTCTGTCTGACCTCCCTCGTGCTCTGAGAGTGCTGTCTGACCTCCCTCGTGCTCTGAGAGTGCTGGTTAACCTCCCTCGTTGTCTGAGAGTGCTGGTTAACCTCCCTCGTGCTCTGAGAGTGCTGGTTAACCTCCCTCGTGGTCTGAGAGTGCTGTCTGACCTCCCTCGTGCTCTGAGAGTTCTGTCTGACCTCCCTCGTGCTCTGAGAGTGCTGTCTGACCTCCCTCGTGCTCTGAGTGTGCTGTCTGACCTCCCTCGTGCTCTGAGAGTGCTGTCTGACCTCCCTCGTGCGCCGAGAGTGCTGTCTGACCTCCCTCGTGCTCCAAGAGTGCTGACAGACTGATGCGCCATCAATAACTCACGCTGAGACTTAGGTAGCGAGATATCGGCTTTTATTGACTGGAAGAATAAACAGCACTACATCCTGGGGAAAATGAGGGAGAGCAGCAGCCCACAGTTGCCTTTATACAGGGGTCTGTGGGAGGAGCCACAGGAGCAGTCAGACAGGTATATCTAGTTCACCACACTGACCTCCCTTGTGCTCTGAGTGTGCTGTCTGACCTCCCTCGTGCTCCGAGAGTGCTGACTGACCTCCCTCGTGCTCTGAGAGTTCTGTCTGACCTCCCTCGTGCTCTGAGAGTGCTGTCAGACCTCCCTCGTGCTCTGAGAGTGCTGTCTGACCTCCCTCGTGCTCTGAGAGTTCTGACTGACCTCCCTCATGCTCTGAGAGTGCTGTCTGACCTCCCTCGGGCTCTGAGAGTGCTGTCCGACCTCCCTCGTTCTCTGAGAGTGCTCTGACCTCCCTCGTGCTCTGAGAGTGATGGTTAACATCCCTCGTGCTCTGAGAGTGCTGTCTGACCTCCCTCGTTCTCTGAGAGTGCTGTCTGACCTCCCTCGTGCTCTGAGAGTGCTGTCTGACCTCCCTCGTGCTCTGAGAGTTCTGTCTGACCTCCCTCGTGCTCTGAGAGTGCTGTCTGACCTCCCTCTTGCTTTGAGAGTTCTGTCTGACCTCCCACGTGCTCTGAGTGTGCTGTCTGACCTCCCTCGTGCTATGAGAGTGCTGTCAGACCTCCCTCGTGCTCTGAGAGTGCTGTCTGACCTCCCTCGTGCTCTGAGAGTTCTGACTGACCTCCCTCATGCTCTGAGAGTGCTGTCTGACCTCCCTCGGGCTCTGAGAGTGCTGTCTGACCTCCCTCGTTCTCTGAGAGTGCTCTGACCTCCCTCGTGCTCTGAGAGTGATGGTTAACATCCCTCGTGCTCTGAGAGTGCTGTCTGACCTCCCTCGTTCTCTGAGAGTGCTGTCTGACCTCCCTCGTGCTCTGAGAGTGCTGTCTGACCTCCCTCGTGCTCTGAGATTGCTGTCTGACCTCCCTCATACTCTGAGAGTGCTGTCTGACCTCCCTCGTGCTCTGAGAGTGCTATCTGACCTCCCTCGTGCTCTGAGAGTTCTGTCTGACCTCCTTCGTGCTCTGAGAGTGCTGTTTGACCTCCCTCGTGCTCTGAGAGTGCTGTCTGTCCTCCCTCGTGCTCTGAGAGTTCTGTCTAACCTCCCTCGTGCTCTGAGAGTGCTGTCTGACCTCCCTCGTGCTCTGAGAGTTCTGTCTGACCTCCCTCGTGCTCTGAGAGTTCTGTCTAACCTCCCTCGTGCTCTGAGAGTTCTGTCTAACCTCCCTCGTGCTCTGAGAGTGCTGTCTGACATCCCTCGTGCTCTGAGAGTTCTGTCTGACCTCCCTCGTGCTCTGTGTGCTGTCTGACCTCCCTCGTGCTCTGAGAGTGCTGGTTAACCTCCCTCGTGCTCTGAGTGTGCTGTCTGACCTCCCTCGTGCTCGGAGAGTGCTGTCTGACCTCCCTCGTGCTCTGAGAGTTCTGACTGACCTCACTCATGCTCTGAGAGTGCTGTCTGACCTCCCTCGTGCTCTGAGAGTGCTGACTGACCTCCCTCATGCTCTGTGTGCTGTCTGACCTCCCTCGTGCTCTGAGAGTGCTGGTTAACCTCCCTCGTGCTCTGAGTGTGCTGTCTGACCTCCCTCGTGCTCTGAGAGTGCTGTCTGACCTCCCTCGTGCTCTGAGAGTTCTGTCTGACCTCCCTCGTGCTCTGAGAGTGCTATTTGTCCTCCCTCGTGCTCTGTGTGCTGTCTGACCTCACTCGTGCTCTGAGAGTGCTATCTGTCCTCCCTCGTGCTCTGTGTGCTGACTGACCTCCCTCGTGCTCTCAGTGTGCTATCTGTCCTCCTTCGTGCTCTGAGAGTGCTGTCTGACCTCCCTCGTGCTCTGAGAGTTCTGTCTGACCTCCCTCGTTCTCTGAGAGTGCTGTCTGACCTCCCTCGTGCTCTGAGAGTGATGGTTAACATCCCTCGTGCTCTGAGAGTGCTGTCTGACCTCCCTCGTGCTCTGAGAGTGCTGTCTGACCTCCCTCGTGCTCTGAGTGTGCTGTCTGACCTCCCTCGTGCTCTGAGAGTGCTGTCTGACCTCCCTCATACTCTGAGAGTGCTATCTGACCTCCCTCGTGCTCTGAGAGTTTTGTCTGACCTCCCTCGTGCTCTGAGAGTGCTGTTTGACCTCCCTCGTGCTCTGAGAGTGCTGTCTGACCTCCCTCGTGCTCTGAGAGTTCTGTCTAACCTCCCTCGTGCTCTGAGAGTGCTGTCTGACCTCCCTCGTGCTCTGAGAGTTCTGTCTGACCTCCCCCGTGCTCTGAGAGTTCTGTCTAACCTCCCTCGTGCTCTGAGAGTGCTGTCTGACCTCCCTCGTGCTCTGAGAGTTCTGTCTGACCTCCCTCGTGCTCTGAGAGTGCTGTCTGACCTCCCTCTTGCTTTGAGAGTTCTGTCTGACCTCCCACGTGCTCTGAGTGTGCTGTCTGACCTCCCTCGTGCTATGAGAGTGCTGTCAGACCTCCCTCGTGCTCTGAGAGTGCTGTCTGACCTCCCTCATGCTCTGAGAGTTCTGACTGACCTCCCTCATGCTCTGAGAGTGCTGTCTGACCTCCCTCGGGCTCTGAGAGTGCTGTCTGACCTCCCTCGTTCTCTGAGAGTGCTCTGACCTCCCTCGTGCTCTGAGAGTGATGGTTAACATCCCTCGTGCTCTGAGAGTGCTGTCTGACCTCCCTCGTTCTCTGAGAGTGCTGTCTGACCTCCCTCGTGCTCTGAGAGTGCTGTCTGACCTCCCTCGTGCTCTGAGATTGCTGTCTGACCTCCCTCATACTCTGAGAGTGCTGTCTGACCTCCCTCGTGCTCTGAGAGTGCTATCTGACCTCCCTCGTGCTCTGAGAGTTCTGTCTGACCTCCTTCGTGCTCTGAGAGTGCTGTTTGACCTCCCTCGTGCTCTGAGAGTGCTGTCTGTCCTCCCTCGTGCTCTGAGAGTTCTGTCTAACCTCCCTCGTGCTCTGAGAGTGCTGTCTGACCTCCCTCGTGCTCTGAGAGTTCTGTCTAACCTCCCTCGTGCTCTGAGAGTGCTGTCTGACCTCCCTCGTGCTCTGAGAGTTCTGTCTGACCTCCCTCGTGCTCTGAGTGCTGTCTGACCTCCCTCGTGCTCTGAGAGTGCTGTCTGACCTCCCTCATGCTCTGAGAGTTCTGTCTGACCACCCTCGTGCTCTGAGAGTTCTGTCTAACCTCCCTCGTGCTCTGAGAGTGCTGTCTGACATCCCTCGTGCTCTGAGAGTTCTGTCTGACCTCCCTCGTGCTCTGAGAGTGCTGTCAGACCTCCCTCGTGCTCTGAGAGTGCTGTCTGACCTCCCTCGTGCTCTGAGAGTTCTGACTGACCTCCCTCATGCTCTGAGAGTGCTGTCTGACCTCCCTCGGGCTCTGAGAGTGCTGTCTGACCTCCCTCGTTCTCTGAGAGTGCTCTGACCTCCCTCGTGCTCTGAGAGTGATGGTTAACATCCCTCGTGCTCTGAGAGTGCAGTCTGACCTCCCTCGTTCTCTGAGAGTGCTGTCTGACCTCCCTCGTGCTCTGAGAGTGCTGTCTGACCTCCCTCGTGCTCTGAGAGTGCTGTCTGACCTCCCTCATACTCTGAGATTGCTGTCTGACCTCCCTCATCGTCTGAGAGTGCTGTCTGACCTCCCTCGTGCTCTGAGAGTTCTGTCTGACCTCCTTCGTGCTCTGAGAGTGCTGTTTGACCTCCCTCGTGCTCTGAGAGTGCTGTCTGTCCTCCCTCGTGCTCTGAGAGTTCTGTCTAACCTCCCTCGTGCTCTGAGAGTGCTGTCTGACCTCCCTCGTGCTCTGAGAGTTCTGTCTGACCTCCCTCGTGCTCTGAGAGTTCTGTCTAACCTCCCTCGTGCTCTGAGAGTGCTGGCTGACCTCCCTCGTGCTCTGAGAGTTCTGTCTGACCTCCCTCGTGCTCTGAGTGCTGTCTGACCTCCCTCGTGCTCTGAGAGTGCTGTCTGACCTCCCTCGTGCTCTGAGAGTTCTGTCTGACCACCCTCGTGCTCTGAGAGTTCTGTCTAACCTCCCTCGTGCTCTGAGAGTGCTGTCTGACCTCCCTCGTGCTCTGAGAGTGCTGTCTGACCTCCCTCGTGCTCTGAGAGTGCTGTCTGACCTCCCTCATCGTCTGAGAGTGCTGTCTGACCTCCCTCGTGCTCTGAGAGTGCTGTCTGACCTCCCTCGTGCTCTGAGAGTGCTGTCTGACCTCCCTCGTGCTCTGAGAGTGCTATCTGACCTCTCTCATGCTCTGAGAGTGCTGTCTGACCTCCCTCATCGTCTGAGAGTGCTGTCTGACCTCCCTCGTGCTCTGAGAGTTCTGTCTGACCTCCCTCGTGCTCTGAGAGTTCTGTCTGACCTCCCTCGTGCTCTGAGAGTGCTGTCTGACCTCCCTCGTGCTCTGAGAGTGCTGGTTAACCTCCCTCGTTGTCTGAGAGTGCTGGTTAACCTCCCTCGTGCTCTGAGAGTGCTGGTTAACCTCCCTCGTGGTCTGAGAGTGCTGTCTGACCTCCCTCGTGCTCTGAGAGTTCTGTCTGACCTCCCTCGTGCTCTGAGAGTGCTGTCTGACCTCCCTCGTGCTCTGAGTGTGCTGTCTGACCTCCCTCGTGCTCTGAGAGTGCTGTCTGACCTCCCTCGTGCGCCGAGAGTGCTGTCTGACCTCCCTCGTGCTCCAAGAGTGCTGACAGACTGATGCGCCATCAATAACTCACGCTGAGACTTAGGTAGCGAGATATCGGCTTTTATTGACTGGAAGAATAAACAGCACTACATCCTGGGGAAAATGAGGGAGAGCAGCAGCCCACAGTTGCCTTTATACAGGGGTCTGTGGGAGGAGCCACAGGAGCAGTCAGACAGGTATATCTAGTTCACCACACTGACCTCCCTTGTGCTCTGAGTGTGCTGTCTGACCTCCCTCGTGCTCCGAGAGTGCTGACTGACCTCCCTCGTGCTCTGAGAGTTCTGTCTGACCTCCCTCGTGCTCTGAGAGTGCTGTCAGACCTCCCTCGTGCTCTGAGAGTGCTGTCTGACCTCCCTCGTGCTCTGAGAGTTCTGACTGACCTCCCTCATGCTCTGAGAGTGCTGTCTGACCTCCCTCGGGCTCTGAGAGTGCTGTCTGACCTCCCTCGTTCTCTGAGAGTGCTCTGACCTCCCTCGTGCTCTGAGAGTGATGGTTAACATCCCTCGTGCTCTGAGATTGCTGTCTGACCTCCCTCATCGTCTGAGAGTGCTGTCTGACCTCCCTCGTGCTCTGAGAGTTCTGTCTGACCTCCTTCGTGCTCTGAGAGTGCTGTTTGACCTCCCTCGTGCTCTGAGAGTGCTGTCTGTCCTCCCTCGTGCTCTGAGAGTTCTGTCTAACCTCCCTCGTGCTCTGAGAGTGCTGTCTGACCTCCCTCGTGCTCTGAGAGTTCTGTCTGACCTCCCTCGTGCTCTGAGAGTTCTGTCTAACCTCCCTCGTGCTCTGAGAGTGCTGGCTGACCTCCCTCGTGCTCTGAGAGTTCTGTCTGACCTCCCTCGTGCTCTGAGTGCTGTCTGACCTCCCTCGTGCTCTGAGAGTGCTGTCTGACCTCCCTCGTGCTCTGAGAGTTCTGTCTGACCACCCTCGTGCTCTGAGAGTTCTGTCTAACCTCCCTCGTGCTCTGAGAGTGCTGTCTGAGATCCCTCGTGCTCTGAGAGTTCTGTCTGACCTCCCTCGTGCTCTGAGAGTGCTGTCTGACCTCCCTCGTGCTCTGAGAGTGCTGTCTGACCTCCCTCATCGTCTGTGAGTGCTGTCTGACATCCCTCGTGCTCTGAGAGTGCTGTCTGACCTCCCTCGTGCTCTGAGAGTGCTGTCTGACCTCCCTCGTGCTCTGAGAGTGCTATCTGACCTCTCTCATGCTCTGAGAGTTCTGTCTGACCTCCCTCGTGCTCTGAGAGTTCTGTCTGACCTCCCTCATCGTCTGAGAGTGCTGTCTGACCTCCCTCGTGCTCTGAGAGTTCTGTCTGACCTCCCTCGTGCTCTGAGAGTTCTGTCTGACCTCCCTCGTGCTCTGAGAGTGCTGTCTGACCTCCCTCGTGCTCTGAGAGTGCTGGTTAACCTCCCTCGTTGTCTGAGAGTGCTGGTTAACCTCCCTCGTGCTCTGAGAGTGCTGGTTAACCTCCCTCGTGGTCTGAGAGTGCTGTCTGACCTCCCTCGTGCTCTGAGAGTTCTGTCTGACCTCCCTCGTGCTCTGAGAGTGCTGTCTGACCTCCCTCGTGCTCTGAGTGTGCTGTCTGACCTCCCTCGTGCTCTGAGAGTGCTGTCTGACCTCCCTCGTGCGCCGAGAGTGCTGTCTGACCTCCCTCGTGCTCCAAGAGTGCTGACAGACTGATGCGCCATCAATAACTCACGCTGAGACTTAGGTAGCGAGATATCGGCTTTTATTGACTGGAAGAATAAACAGCACTACATCCTGGGGAAAATGAGGGAGAGCAGCAGCCCACAGTTGCCTTTATACAGGGGTTTGTGGGAGGAGCCACAGGAGCAGTCAGCAGGGTCTGTGGGAGGAGCCACAGGAGCAGTCAGACAGGTATATCTAGTTCACCACACTGACCTCCCTCGTGCTCTGAGTGTGCTGTCTGACCTCCCTCGTGCTCCGAGAGTGCTGACTGACCTCCCTCATGCTCTGAGAGTGCTGTCTGACCTCCCTCGTGCTCTGAGTATGCTCCTTCCCATTATTCCACAGTCAATTGTCCTCTCTAATCAAATTACATCTTCGTCAGCCCTTTGTCAGATCCACCTATCAACTCCAAGCTTCTTATATCATTCCCATTCTCTCTCCTTTCTATCAGCCTCACAACTGGATCCATCTATCACCCGCCAGCTCTTGCTATATCCCTTCCCCATACCTTCTCAGACCAGCTATCTGCCCTCTTCCTTTCCAGTCCTGATCTGGGGTCTTGGCCCTTAACGTTGGCTGTCCACAGACGCTGCCTGACTCACTGGTTT